>NC_080787.1:52282295-52384795 GCF_028018385.1 Neofelis nebulosa
TTTAGATATTAGAATGTTAGGATGTGTAATAATAAAAAAAAATATTATTAAAGACATACAAAAGTGAACCAACAATATGACTCAGAAGCAAGAGTTAAAGCAAATAATAGTCAACTTGAAAATGAACCAAATAGATATAAGTGAAATTAAATACTCTGTGGAAAGTTTCAAGAGCAGATTAATCAGGGGGCAGCAAACTTTTTCTGTAAAGGGCCAGACTTTTTTCTTTTCCCTTGTCTCATATTTTTTTTTGTCATTGTTCTTTGTCTCATAATCTTCTTTTTGTTTGTATAAATATATGGGCCAGATTTGGGCCATGATTTGCTGATCTTTGGGTTAGACAGTGCTAAAAAGATAATTAGTTATCCAGAAATAGAGTTGAAGATATTCTGTGGAATACAGAACAGAAAGATAAAATGATACAAAATATGAATGAATGAGAGATTCAGAGAATGGAGAATAAGATAAAAAATCAAAGTGACATCTAGGAGAATAGTAGAGATGCAGCATATATATTTTTATTTTACAAAGAGAAAGAGAGAGAGTGTGAGCAGGGGAGAGGGAGAGAGAAAGAGAATCCTAAACAGGCTCCACACTCAGCATGGAGCCTGATGCAGGGCTCAATACCACAACCTTGGGTTACTACCTGAGCCAAAATCAAGGGTCAGATGTTCAACCAACTAAGCCACCCAGGCACCCAAAGAGGCAATATTTAAAAAAAACAATTTTTTTTGTGTTTGAGTATAGTTGACATAAAGTGTTAGATTAGTTTTGGGTGTATTACATAGTGATTTGACATATCTCTGTACATTTTGCTATGTTTACCACAAATGTAGCTGCCGTCTGTCACCATACAATGCCATTGACCATATTCCCTGTGCTGTACCTTTTATTCCCATCATTATTCACTCCATTTTAAGAGACAATTGCTGACATTTTTAAAGAATTGATGGAAAGTTCTCAGATTCAAGAAGTCCAGTGGGTCATAAAGTGAAGTCCACACTTAAACAAGCTGAAAAACAACAACAACAACAACAACAACAACAACAACAACAACAGCAACATACCAAGGAGAACTTCCTAACAGTCGTGCTATCCTTTATGGGTAAATCAACAACAGATTTGACAGCTTGTTTGCTAATAGCAATAAATGGAAGCCAGAAGATGGTGAGATAATATCTTCAAAATGCTGAGAAAATATCACTAGCAACTTAAACTATATATTTCTGCTTTATAGGTTTCTTTTTTCTCACGTCTCTGATAAATTTCATGAAGTCAGTATCTCTGCCTCATTTTTGCAGTTGTTTGGATTCTATGAGTTAGAGATGGATGAAGTCACTGCTCCTGCCTTTCTGGCTATGGAGCAATTTGAATGGCCTGTGGAGTAGAGACTCTTCCTGAGTGTCCAAACATATCCTTTCTATATAAAAGAGAACTGAGAGTGTGGGCCTGAATAATGAAAGTCTCTGGACAGCCAAAATAAATGGCAAATCTCTATATTAACAGTCATGTACTCCACTAATAAACAAGTCTCTTGAGCGTTCTTTCCATTCAATCTTATATGATCATATTTTGAAAAGAAGCAAAATTTTAAACAAATAATTACCTGTTTGCCCTGGGGCAGCTAGAAACCACTAAGTTTATGTCCTGAGACTGCTCTCCTCTTAAGCTGTGAAGATAAGGCCCTGTCTGTCTTACTACTGTAATCCTAGCTCCAATGAAATGCCTTAAGCATGGTAGTACTTACTACATACTGGTTAGAAGAAATGAATGAAAGGATTAGTGAATAAGGCAGATGATTCTAGCTGCAGATTGTTCAAATGTTAATAACTCCTCCAAGTGGAGTCTCTCTTTCTTGGGTTACCCTTTGGCATTATGTATGTGTTGATATGTTTACAATGTCATTTCCATATTTTTCATATTTATTTTCCCATAGTTTCCTTGAGGAGAAGTCCCATACGCTTTATTTTTTAAAAATTTTTATTAATTTTTATTCATTTTTGAGAGAGTGTGTGAGTGGGGGACAGGCAGAGAGAGAGGGAGACAGGGAATCCGATGCAGGCTCTGAGCTGTCAGCATGGAGCCTGACGTGGGTCTCAAACTCATGAACAGTGAGATCATGATCTGAGCCAAAGTTGGCCACTTAACCAACTGAGCCACTCAGGCGCCCCATGTCCCATACATTTTAAAATTCAAATGCTAAGTACAATACTTAGAACATATACCCACCTTAAAGAAACATGAAAGATCAGTGAGTGTTAGACCCATTGACTGACTGGATGGATGGATGGATGGATGGATGAATAAATGGATGAGGAAAATGAAAGAGAATAGCCACTGGCCTTCAGTGACAAGGGAAGCCATATTGGGTAAGGTAATTCCTAAATGACCTCCTATTTTTCCTCTCTTGTCTAGATATACTGTAGTTCTAGAAACATATTCTCAGATGACACTAAAGCATCACAGTGCACTACAGTTTGATTTTCTCTGTGCCAGCATCTACTGAAAAGGCTACTGCATTCAAGCAGGTCAATGACTCCTCCTTATTGAAATCCTCTATACCTTGCCTCTGGGCTCCCCTTTGTCCTCACCTCAGCAATCTCATTCCGTTTCCAGAATTCCTCTTTCCCTTTTCCTGTCGAACCTTAATATGCCTCTGTTCTCCTGTTGCCTCTCCTCTTTTCATTCCCTGGGACCTCATCCACCTAAATTCTTGAAGAGCAGCCTGATAAATATGAGACCTTTTCCAGTCCAGATCACTATCATGAGCCCTTCCAATATCCTGCTACACCCTTGTAACTTCCATTAGCATTTAAACCATAACTCATCTATAAATAAATGAGTTATTGTTCCTGAAGTTTAGAGAATGAGTATTTATCTAAATGTCCAACCTTGGGTTAGAGATGTAAGTAGCAAGCGGATGATACATTTCACATTAGGCCTACCTCTCAGGTCGTTCCGTGCCATGCTTTGGGCACTAGAAACTTTGGTGTGACGGGAACCCTGGAGTATCAAGGATATTTACCTCTAGACTGTGCTTCCCAACCTGTGAGACTCTGAGGAACACAGATCTCCGTAGCTTGGGGGACTCTTAGTATATCTGAATGAATGAATGAATGAAACCCTTTTCAGAAACCTCAAGAATACATTTTTGTTTCAGGAGAAATTCTTCTCACTTTAAAACTTACTTCTTTGGGTGGGCTAAAGTTTTTGGAAACAAAAGCCTGGAGGTTATACTATGAATTTCCCATGACAAAGGAAAGAGCAGAAGACTATCTTGCTTGCTTAATGGGTGTAAGACAAAAGATTTTGGAAAAATCTCTGAAGACAGGGCAAGGTTTCCCATATTCAAGACTAGAGAAGATCCCTTTGTAGGGGAAAATTCATAGTAGCAGTGAAGATAGGTGATACGGTAGTAGGTTCCTGATAGGGTCCTTGTCCACACCATCCAGGGAAAATCTAAGTGGAGGATGATGATAAAACCCCCAGAGGGATTTGAGGATCTGAGAAAAATTGCACCCAATCCCAGAGTGGGATTTGCAAATGTGGGAAAACATTATCCTTTCCCCATTCCCAGCTGACATGAGAACATAAATCTATATATGGTTGTCTCTGTAGGCAGCTGATCCAGAGAAAGCCTCTCAGAATTTTCTGTGGTGTACCAAGCACTAGAGGAACAGAAGCTTTTTAGGTGCCTGGGGGCACCAAGAAAAGTTTCCCATATTTCAAGCCCATAATTTTCCATGTATCCAGGGTAGCACCTGAAGAGCCCATGGGCTCTGGAACAAGGAAGGATCTAGGAAAACCTTCTTCAGTCATCTTCCGTGTCTTGGTCACCTGTGCACACCTAGTTTTTTCCTGCCCAGATACTGAAATATATTAATTGCCAGTTTGTAAGGCAGTTGGATGTCAGTGAAGGGCACTGTCATCCACTTTATCAATTCTAGAGGCCAGAAGTCTAAAAGCAGTTTCACTGTGCTGAAACCAAGATGTTGGCAGGACCATGCTTCCTCCAGAGGAGATTCTGTTTCTTTGCTTTTTCCAGTTTCTAGAGCTGCATTCCTGGGCTTGTTTCTGTCTCCACCTCCAAAGCCAGCAGAGTAGCATTTTGCTTCAGTAGACCTATAGTCTCACAATGAATAGAGATATGGCTATGTCAGAGCATGCCAATGTGGATGGAGAGGTGCCCCTTTGAATGCTTTTCAACTTTTTTATGACTCTAGGAAAAGGAGAGGCTAAAATCCCTGACTGAAATTGAGCTCCCAGCTGTGTAGGCTTGAAATAGAAAGAAATACCAAATTTAGATACAAATTTGCTTTTCTGTACATCAGATTCTGCATCCTTTGGGCATTTGGATAGTCTGTTAAAAGGTCAAGTGGTTACAAAGTATGTTGTTGAGATTTTAAAAACTGAATCAGGAAAGAATGCAGAGTGTAAAAGATTTTAAATTTCAGGTCATTCGGTGCTAGACGGGAGAATTGAAAAAGAGGTATAGTTTTTAGGAGAGAATCTGTTTTTCAGGAATGTTTCTTGAATTACATAAGAAAGTAATTTATGAAAGGAATTATCAGGCATTTCTGGGGGGTTTTGTATACATTTACTCTCAAGAGTTTGTTTTCTTTTTTAAACACATACACATGTATACAACATTAATCTTAATGTTTTAGTCCTAAATCCCTATTTTTTAAATGAGCCCTGATCTTGCCAACTGTTGTTTTTCTAGCCATGGCACATTTAAGGAATATTACTCTTAATTGGCAAGAAATTTAATTCCAGTTACTAAGAAGGACAGATGGATGGACTTTTAAAAGATTTTCCAAATACGTTGAAACAAATAAATAGGGCTTGCTTGATTCCTTATTCAGTGAAATTAAGTACCCAAACACTCAATTGCTGGACTGTACCAGATAATTTTGATATACTTTTATTAAATTTATAATTTTTACCTTAAAAAAATTTTTTTAATGTTTATTTTTGAAAGAGAGAGAGAGAGAGAGAGAGAGAGAGAGAGAGAGAGAGAGAGAGAGAGAGAAAGTGTGAGTGGTGAGGGCACAGAGAGAGAGGGAGACATAAAATACAAAGTAGCCTCCAGGGTCTGAGCTGTCAGCACAGAGCCTGACTCGGGGCTTGAACCCACGAACTGTGAGATCATGACCTGAGCCGAAGTCAGACGCTTAACTGACTGAGCCACCCAGGTGCCCCAATATAATTTTTACCTTTTAGAGGCTTCTTTTACATAGTTAGTTGTAGATAATGGAAGATCTTAATTTGGAGGAAAAAAAAATATCTGTTGATATATAAAGACTAATGGTAAAAGTAAATCCTCAACTCAAATTTATAGTATTATTCTACAATCAGAATTCAACATTTATGATATTTAATGAAATAATAAGCAATATTTTTGAGGCTGGAAAAGCAGAAGAAAGAAAATCAAATTTGAATTATTATGATATGGTAGTCATTGAATCTATTAAATCCACTTGCCCTTAAGACTTCTTGCTGTTGTGGAAGGCATTTCACAAGGTTATAATTACATTTTTTTTTTCCTCTTTGCATGTAGGCTGTAGATTTATTAAATTATTCATTATAATGTACCAGCTTTAAACCCAAATAGTGTATAAATACAAGATCATGTAGCTTCAGCACAGTATTAGAACCTTAGGAACCAAAGAAAGGTGTGCATTCTACGGTGTTATTTTCTGATCACCACTCGTATTCTGCATGGCTTTAGCTGACCTTGTTGCCACACATTAAGTACTCTGCATTCTTTCCTTTGTAACTTCATCCCTTCTCCACATGTAACAACTGGGTACCTAAGAACCCTGGATGAAATGCTGGATGGCACTTTCACTTACATATTACTTTTCTCCAAATGACTACCCACATCGTAGTGCAGACAGTGAGAGTGTAAGTAGCTCTTTAAGTGGGGAATGTAAGTTATAGGAAGGCTAAAAAAACCCCACATATTTCACTGAAGAAAATAACAAACTTCTATGTGGACAAGGTTTTGTCATAATCAGGAGTTAGCGTGCTTTGCCCTGTTTTCTAGCTCCTCTGACTTATGATCATTTGAGTAAAAGAACAAAGAAACATCAAAATTGAGAGTTTTATCACTGTATCATTGTATGTGTACACACATATATGTGTGCGTGTGTTTTTTTTAAGAGAGAAGCTATTTTTAACTCAAAATTTGCGTTGGAATAATGCCACCACAGACTTTACCTATAACCTCATAATCTCATTCCTGTATTTCCTACTGTCTACTACTGGCTTTCACGTCATTTTGCATTCACCTCCACCACAACAAACTTGTTTGAATGCATGTAAAATCTAATTTTCCCTTATTTTGGAGGGTGACTGATTTTTGTACTTCTTATGTGGGATAAAGTCTGAACATCACAGAACCTGAACATAATAGGTGTTCAGTAAGTGTTTGCTAAATGAATAAGAGAAAAAGTTGTATATGTCTTCAACCACAGTTTTACATAATATATCCCTGTGTAATTACAGAAGTTCATGTATAAGTATGTTCTTATCAGAAAAGGTGCAAATAATTCTGAGGTATAGGATAAAAACTAAGTCTTCCATTTTCTAGCCCTATATCCTACTTTCTTTCACAGAAGGAACTGTTATTACCAGTTAGTGTGTATTCTTATAGTCCTTTTAAAATTTAAATTTGCATACACACAGGAATGCATGCCCCCCCACACACACAGATTTTCTTCTTGGTTGAAATTCATGGGATTAAACTATCTTCTAAAATTTGATTTTTGGCCTCACAGGTGTTTTTTGGAGATTTTTACCATGTCGCTATGTAAGAGATGCACAATACCTTTTTTTATGATACTTTTTATGATTTTGTAATATAGGTGTATTATAACTTAATAGCTCCCTACTTGATGAGCATTTAGGTTGTTTACTATTTTTCCTTGGTGGACTTTTTCACTTTAACTTTTTCACTTTAATTTGATGGGTGAAAATCATGTTGCGTTTTAATTTTTTTTTTTTCAACGTTTTTTATTTATTTTTGGGACAGAGAGAGACAGAGCATGAACGGGGGAGGGGCAGAGAGAGAGGGAGACACAGAATCGGAAACAGGCTCCAGGCTCCGAGCCATCAGCCCAGAGCCTGACGCGGGGCTCGAACTCATGGACCGCGAGATCGTGACCTGGCTGAAGTCGGACGCTTAACCGACTGCGCCACCCAGGCGCCCCTCGTGTTGCGTTTTAAATCTTGTACAATCGTGATTATGAGTGAGTTTGATCACATTTACTTATGAGTACTTTCAGACATACTGTTCACATACTTTGCCCATTTTCTTTTTGTTGGTTTCTCTTTTCCTTTTCTCTCCTTCTTTCCTGATTAACATGTCCTAGGGATAATAAATCTTTTTTTTTCTTTATACATACTGCTGGTATTTTGTCTTATTCATTTGTGTTCTAATTTTGAGTTAATTGTTATTCTTTTATATTCTAAATTTTTATATCAGTTTGTTTTATGTGTACTTTCTGTAAACCATATATATTGTGTTTTTTTTCCCTACCCTTCTGAATTTCTTTTTTAATAGAAGAATTCAGTAGCTCAGACATGTGTGATTACTGCTGTGCTTGGACTTGACCTTACTGCTATCTTTATTCACTATGGATCATCTTTTCCCTATTCTTTCTCCTTCCTTTCTTTCCTGTCTCTGTCCAATATGGGAATGACTGAATTATTTTTTAAATTTAATTTCCTTCTATTTCAAGAATTCTAAGTTTTTAATACATACGTTTAAACTTTTTTTGGTCATTGTTTATATTTAGCATTAATCAGTGTGTTTTGCTCCCCTGAGGATGACAAACTCTTAGCTTGTGTTCATCTCTCTCCTCCCCACCATCTCATATGTTGAGATCATTCAAGATTTTGATTTCAGATTATTTCTTTAAATTATGCATATGTAATTATTCAGACTTAACTATAAGTGTCCTGGCTCAGTCGGTTAAGCTCAGGTCATGATCTTATGGTTCATGAGTTCGAGCCCCATGTCGAGCTCTGTGCTGACAGCTCAGAGCCTGGGGCCTGCTTCAGATTCTGTGTCTTGCTCTCTTTTTGCCCTTTCCCTGCTCGTTCTCTCTCTCTCCCTCTCTCTCTCTCTCTCTCTCAAAAACAATAAACATTAAAAAAAAATTAACTGTGAATGTCCTGTATCTCCTTATGTATACTTTTGTTTTAGTGGCATATGACTTTCTGTAACTTTTCTTAAAAAGAGTTTCTGTAAAGTGTACATTTCTTTTGCTCTTACACTTGAGGGCTAGTTTGATTGGACATAAGATTTTGGATAAAATAATGTTATTTCTGAACTTTGTGGATATTACTTCATTCTCTTCTAGCACCTAGTGTTGTCAATGGGAAGGCTGATGTCAATCTGATTATTTTGGCTTTGCAGGCAGCATTCTCTTCAAAAGCATTTTGTGATTTTCTAATTATCTTTCTGAACTTTTTCCAAAGTCTGCTTAGGATAGCTATTTTCTCATTACCTTGGAGAATGAGTCTTCTCAGTAATGGGGTCTTTTTTTCTCTTTAGTTCTGGAAAGATTTCTTCTACTTTTTATTTCTGTTTATCCCCACTCCCCCCCTCCCCATCCCCTTTCTGGTCTCTGCTCTCTTTAGAACTGTTTTAAGTAGATGTTGGCCTCCTTGACACAGTCTCTATTTGTCTTTACTTTTATTTAATGATTTTTATCTCTTTGTCTTTTAGTGGTTATTCTAGGAGAATTCTTTAACTTATCGTTCTCTCGCTTCTCCCCAACTTTGTTATGTCCATTCTGCAATTTACTCCTTATGTTTCAGTGTGTTTAAGTTTTTCAGCATCATTCATTTACTAGGTAACTATTTGTGTTTTTTAATGGATGGTATAGATTTTGATCTTTATGAGATTCAGTAACATTTATTGTTTTTTTCAGTTTGGACTGCTCTCTTTTCTCAAGTGTTAGTTCTTTGGTTGATTTCATTTGGTGTTTAATGATGTTGGTTGAACTTAACTTTATCTGGTGATTCTTCCTTATCTGCTCTCATCTTTGTGTTTGTGTTATGTTTGTGAATTTCTCTTTGTTTATGCATACATGTTGATTCTTACTTAAGATCATACTTTTGAGATGATTGTTGCGGGTGGGGGGGGGCAGGATGTAGGACTGGGACAAGTGTGCCAGTAGCTTATCTTCTGGGTAAAGTGTTTCCCTCTTTCTTCTCACTCCCTTTCAACTCCCTTTGCTGCCTCTCTTCTTTCCTTCCCTGAGTACCCAGACTTTCTGCTTTAGCCTGGTGGAGGTGGGGGGTGGTAGGTAATTGTCGTGTTGCAACCTACTTATGACAAGCTGTGGAGGGATAAAAGCCAGGATGCCCAGGTGCTCTGAATGGATTTTTTCAAATAATGGCTCTGATAATTGCCACAGGGCCTTCTTCCACTCCTTGTCTCTGTTGCCTCAAGAGTGAAACATTCCCAGAGCCACTTCTACTTCAACAGGCATGTTCTTGTGGATTTTTGGTTGCTTTTTTCCTCTCTCAATCCCATCTTCCTTCAATCTTTTATGAATTCTTTAAAATTGTTTACCCACCAATTGCATAGCTTTTTATTTCCCTTATTGTTATAGCGGAATAGATCTCTGTGAGTCTCTATTTCTATTATTTCTATCATATCTATAATATCTATGCCCACAGTCATTTCCAGAAGTAAACCCTATTATTACACATGGTTCAATGAATTTTTGGCCATATATTGTGGTTTAGGATAGGCAAAAATGTGGGCATCTGAGTTCATTTCTGACATTTTGTCTTAATATCCAGAAATTGCGTTTAAATGGATCTTTATTCTATGATTTCTATCACAATGGAAGGCATAACATTATGCTAAGTTTAGTGAAATTCTTTCTGCAAACTGCCTAAGATAATAGAGGTCAATAGCTTGGTTTCTGATTATTTATCTAATGTAGGTATGGAGTATGGAGATCCTAAAGGAAGAGAGTGTTAACATGTTACTTACACTAGATTTCCTAAATATTGGCTATCTCCAAACAAGGTTGTAGTAAGTATAGGATCAAAGGCAATTAAAGATTGAATTTCCTGAAAACCGCCTGAAGTGTCTATATTCTGGGTCGTTGATTAAACAAAGATCCATATGCTTGAGATACCATATGTGCAGGCAGGAGTTGACATTCTGTTATGAAAATTTAAGAGCATAACTCTTATCTTTGCCCATATGGGAGACTGTCCTCTATCTGTATGAAGGTTCACCTGAAGCTTCTTTTTTCTCAAACAACAAGTTAAGATCTAGAAAGCAGGCAGATATTCACTTGAAAAGCCACATTTTTTGGCCATGAGATATAGAAGGCATAATAGGCCAACATATGAGTTGGACTTTTTTTGGTCCCTTCTCTATCACTATTATGTAATAATCTCATGTGATTACTAACACTGCTTCTAAAAAGCAGGTAAGTAATATTGTAAAATATTACATCACAGAATAATCACGATGGCCTTTATTTTTCTTATTTTCACAATTCCACTCCTTATACAAAAGCTCAGGCCTGAATATTTTTAGATTTGTCTCATAATGAAGTGGTGATTTCCAATCTAGTCTAAATGTCCATGTCAAGAAAGGAGAAAAAGCAGAAACAGTAATTCTAACCCTTTGTTAGAGGCATAAGTGAAATTATCCCTTATTTTATACGTTGATCTTTTATTAGAGTCTATTACAGAAGAGGTCACTGTGTTGCATTCCTGACTGAACCATTCAGAGATCCTTGTGAGGCAATACGCCTAATCCAGATTTTCTAGGAAGTAGGTCCACCTTTTTTACTCCTGGCTTAGTTGTTTTGTAAAACACGAACCCCAGTGTTGACAAATTTGTTCCATCATTTAAGAGAGCCAGAGACTGAAAGCTAGAGCAGAATTAAGATAAAAACTATGAGTTGCTACAGATGACAGGTAATTCAGAAACTGACCTGCTAATGTTAACTGAGTTTAGTGGGGCTAGTCCACCCTTATTTCTTTCAAATTTGTTTTGGCCAAGGATTGGTTAGAAGGACCTAAAATTAAGACAGTGGAGAATCTTAAAAACAAATACTTGTAACAGCCAGAATATTAGGGCCACTCTTCATTTTTCTGTTCTACTGTAAGGGGATTTTAAGGGGGGGGGCAGATTGTTTTTGCCATTTGGAAGTATTCAAAAAGTCTTTATGATCATTTAAAAATGTGATAACTTGTCTTTCCAGAACTATTTTGTATTTAATCTATTTCAGGATTATATAGCTACATCTAGGTAAGTCAGACTCCAAAATGAATTTTTACCTTCCATCTATTCTGCTGTTTACATCAGTAAAACTAAACACTTAAGTGCTATATATCTCTTCCACATGATACTGGATATCAGCATTTAAAAAAAAATAATTTTGGGGACACCTGGGTGGCTCAGTTGGTTAAGCGTTCGACTCTTGATTTCACCTCAGGTCTTGATCTCACAGTTCATGAGCCCATGTTGAGCTCTGTGCTGACAGCACAGAGCCTTCTTGGGTCTCCTCTCTCTCCCTCTCTGCCCCTTCCCTGCTCATGTAGATGTACTCACACACTCTCCCAAAACAAATAAACATAAACAAACAAACAAATAAATAATTTTGGGCTAAACTGTACCTTATATACCACCCTCCCCGGCCCAAAGATCTAGGAATACACATACACACTTACATCTACCCACTTGACAGTCTTAGCTTCTTCATATAAAAATAGCTGTTTGTGTGTGCAAAGACATGAATGCCAGGTTACCACTTGATTAGGGCAAGAAAATAAAAATAAAAAGGGGCACGATGGAAATTAAATCACATGAATAACTTCTTAGAAGTTGTTTATTCCTTACAATTAGCTGCACACACCTCACGACTTCTTGAGGAGTCATTGGAGGCCTGAAGAGTAAATATTCCTTGGCAGTCACTTTATATTTTCTCCTAGATGAGTTGTTTTTAATGGCTAAAGCAGTAGAGTGCAGGGGCGCCTGGGTGGCGCAGTCGGTTAAGCGTCCGACTTCAGCCAGGTCACGATCTCGCGGTCCGATCTCGCGGTCCGTGAGTTCGAGCCCCGCGTCAGGCTCTGGGCTGATGGCCCGGAGCCTGGAGCCTGTTTCCGATTCTGTGTCTCCCTCTCTCTCTGCCCCTCCCCCGTTCATGCTCTGTCTCTCTCTGTCCCCCCAAAAAAAAAAAATAAAAAAAAAAAAAATAAAGCAGTAGAGTGCAGCCGATATACAGAGAAAGTGACAGGTGCCAGTTTTGTTATTAAATCCCAGCCGCGGAGCCTCTGAATTTCAAATGAGGCCCCTTATTGGTTGCATGTGTGAGGGGTCAGGGGATGGGAAAGCGTGACCGGAGCGGAATGGGTTTCACTTCACTGAGCTACTCCAAAGTCTTCATTAAACATGGACATAACATTTGCACTTGTTTTGTTTGTTCTAGACAGTTTGGATAATTACCCTCTGAAATGGTGTGCACCCATGTAGATTTGTGTTTTTGTCAAGGGGAGGGGGTGTTGAGGCATGGGGAGAAGGAGGACGAAGGTTCATTGCACTATTTATTTTAATCCTTCGGTGATGATTGCATTTCTCAACCTCCATACAGAGCCTCATCATTTGCTCCTTAAAACTGCTAGTTCAGGTCATTCAATTGAAATTTTATTTGATTCTAAGGGTAGCTTTTTGCAGCTCTCACTCTTTCTTCTCCTCCCCCTCCCAGTGGGTCTGAGGACCCCCATTGACTTGGGAAGGAACTCTGCCCTCCACCAGAAAAGAATGAACGGAATAACTCAACCTTAAAGAAAAAAGACAACCGGCCTGTGAAACCCTGTCCCCCAAATAAAAGAGGTCAGGCAGAGATGGGAGGAGGGAGCAGAGACCATTGTCATCCTGTTGCTCTCCTTAAAAGAATGGATTGGGAAGGTCAGCAGTTCTGAGAAAGCCATTCCTAGTGGTCTGTACACAGGAGTCAAGATCAAGCATATCTTGGTACCATGTCTTAGCATTTCTTCATCAGCTTTGCTGTATTTATGCACTTGATTCACAGATCATTAGCCCTTCCTACCTGAGAAGGTAGATAATCTCGATATTTCTGTGTAGTGAAGGGAGAAAACAGCCAATCCTGTAATTCCACCTAACAAAAAATTCTAGTCACCATGACAGTTATCCTAAGAATGGGAAAAGTTATTTCTGCAGAGACATTTTCTTTGTTAGAACCATGACATAAGAGAGAATTCGATCATAACATCTTACATTGCAGACCAGTTTTAATTTCCTCCTGTACAGTATCAAAAGTAGAGAGATGGTGTTAACATTGTTAAAGAGCTTATTATGTGGCAGATACCATTCTAAGTGCTTGACACCTATTAACTCACTTAATTCTCATAACAACTCCATGAGGAAACTATTGTTGTTTTTATAATTATTTTTTAAATGATGATTCTAATGCATTGAGAAATTGAGTAATTTGCCTATGTAACAAAGCTAATCAGTAGCTGAGCTGGGATAAGCCCAGACAGTATTTGGCACCGGAGTGTGTGATCTTAACCACAAGGCTTCTCATGAGATGGAGGTAGAACAGGCTAAGATACAGTGGGAAATCAAGTGCTTAGTGACCTGCCCTTATTGTCCAAACGTACTAAAGCTGGATGAAGTGTCCTGACAACTTGCTCTAGATTCCCCCCACTGGTGTCATCTGAGGATTGTATCTCTGGAAATGGTACCTGAAGAGCCTGTCCTCCCAGGTGACTGGGCACAGGGAGCAATCTTCTTTCGTGAAGCTACCATGCTTGGGACGTTAACAGTGGTATGCACCAAGGGCCTGTGTGTGCATCATGCTCTACTAGGTACTGTGTGCAGTCAAACCAAGAAATGGTACAGAACTTAGGAATCTCACAGTCTACTAGGAAGCCAAAACACGGAACAAATGGGACACAGAAGTTAATGGAGTTTTCTTTATTTCAGGATGTGCCTACCTGGTGATTGAAAAAAAAGATTAACCAGCTGATTATTTCATCTAACAAGTTGGTGCAACTTTTGAACCTTAAAAAAGGAATTAACTAACCTTTCTGAGTTTCAGAAATTTTAGAGCAAAGGGGAGTCAATATGGATCAACAGTATTTTTTGAGGATGTGCTTGCTGCCCAGCACTGTGACTGACACGTTAAAATATGAAGACTATTGGAGGCAGATTGGTTGGTGGTGAGCACCCACTGTCTACCAGAGCATGGATCGATCCTGTGCCCTCCAGTGTTCAGCTGCTTGAGAATATTGTTCAAAGGAGGTGACAAATCCTATCCACAGATAAATATGGGCACAACTAGTAATAAAGAAATACTGTAAGGAAGAATTTTGTATAAGAAGAAAGAAACAAAGTTACTATTTCCAAGGAGCTTATACTTGCATTGGAAATAATATGATGTAAATTATGAAAAAGCTAGAGAAAACTATGTGACTATATCTGTGGGTACTGTGGATGCATAATCAATCGTGTAGCACTGAAACTAGTAAAGAGAAAAGCCAAATCATTTTAATGTTTATGTCAGCATTTACGTGGTCTTCTCTCAAGAATTTTTTAAGCCTATTTAAGATGGAGTGTGAGGAATGTATAACTTGTTTATAGCTTCTGATGTGATCTTTACAATAAGCTTGTCTGATGGGCTCAGTTTTAGGTGACAAAACATTTTTTAAAGTTATTTCTTTTACTCTGAAAGAGAGAGTGCACACGTGCACATGAGGAAGGGGGAGAGAGAGAGAGAGATGGAGAATCCCAAGCAGCCTCCACTGTGTCAGCATGGAGTCCAAACTGTGAGATCATGACCTGAGTGGAAACCAAGAGTCAGAAGCTCAACCGACTGAGCCACCCAGGCCCCCCTGTACTTTCTCATTTTTGATACTGAATAAGTACTGGTGTTTTTATCAAAAAGAAAGTTTATTTTTAAGTATAAGAGTAATCTTGGAAAAAAGAAGGTCCATAAGACAGTGAAGAGAATTTTATGCCACTTTCATAAATAATTAGCAAAAGGTGTGAATAGACTGAAGAATATGAGGAAAAAAAGCATTTAAAAAGTCTGGGGAAGGGGCGCCTGGGTGGCTCGGTCGGTTAAGCGTCCGACTTCGGCTCAGGTCATGATCTCACGGTCCATGAGTTCGAGCCCCGCGTCGGGCTCTGTGCTGACAGCTCAGAGCCTGGAGCCTGTTTCAGATTCTGTGTCCCTCTCTCTCTCTGCCCCTCCCCTGTTCATGCTCTGTCTCTCTCTGTCTCAGAAATAAATAAATGTTTAAAAAATAAATAAATTAAAAAAAATAAAAAGTCTGGGGAAGCAGTAACATTGGGGCAAGAAATAATGAGTGCATTTAATTACCTAAACATAGATGGGCAGACGATAATAAGAGTTGGAGGTGAGATTCTCAGAAAGGACAAAGGACTGTTTTCTAGAACAGGCAGTTCATAAGCAAAAGAAATGCACTCTTTGTTGCATTAAAGAGCTGATTCAGAAGATGATGGTAAATGAGTATGAAGCCAATTAAAAAGAATCTTTTCTGAAAGGGAAGCCAATCTGATTGTTGTTAGGACTTCTAAGTGTTTAAATAGTGTTGAGGGGGCACCTGCGTGGGTCAGTTGGTTAAGCATCCAACTTCGGCCCAGGTCATGACCTCATGGTTTGTGGGTTGGAGGCCCTCTTCAGGCTCTGTGCTGACAGCTCAGAGCCTGGAGTCTGTTTCAGTCCTGTGTCTCCCTTTCTTTTTGTGCCCCTTCCCTGCTCATACTCTCTCTGTCTCTCAAAAATGAATAAATGTTAAAAGAATATTTGTTTAAATAGTGTGAGAAGAGGGATAAATTCAGGGATTAAAAACAACAACAACAACATCTGATCCACTGCAGGATCCTCTGCCTAGAATCCTATGTGAATTGCAAAGGGTAGTCACTGGTTTCCTGAGCTTCCCTCAGTAGTCAAATGGCTAACTATAGAGTTCAGACCAGCCAACTAAAGAGTGTGTGGGGGCATCTGGCTGGCACAGTTGGTGGAACATGTGACTCTTGATCTTGGGGTCATGAATTCGAGCCTCGTGTTGGGTGTAGAGGTTACTTAAAATAAGATAATAAAATAAAAAAGATTATAAAATAGCTAAAGAGTGTAGATCTGTGCATGTGGGCAAGACATGGCAGGAAGGGCGTTAATGCTGTATAATGCATTAATTGATGATTCTGTGCTATTAGTTACAGCTCGGAATAATCTAGGTCTTATTGTAGTAAAGAGGACCATCCAAAGGTTGGCAGACAAAAGGGACAATTCATACACCATCTTCCTTTTGCCTGATTGCATGAGGTGTCTGCACCTGGCACTCCCTGTGCCATGCAGGGGTCAGAACCCCCAGAGAGACATGTTGAAGTTAGAGAAAATCCAGAGAAAGCCTGAAAAGTGGATTGGAGGCAGATTCACAAGGAGAAGGAGAGTAGGAAAGGAGGAAGAAAGGGAGGCAAGACTGGATGTTAATAATGTTAGTTTTCCTTGCAAGTAACAGAAACCGTGCTGGGCCTTTTCATGGGATACTTTATTTTATCTTCATAGCTCACTTATCTGCCAAGATAAGCTTGATACGCTAATCCAGTTTTTATTATTCTCAATTCATTGCAAGACTGTAGTGTTGTAGTGTATGTCCTTCCCTCACATTCTAGCTGTGTGACTTCAGGTGAGTGATTTAACTTCCCTATGTCTGGTTTCCTCATCTGTATCATGATCAGCATACAAGTTGTTGACATCTGGGGCTTTGTTTGCTAAAATCTGGGTACTCTAGAAAGAGGTGGCCATTTGAAATTTGAATTTTGACTTAGCCTTCCTCTCTTCCCCCAAAAGACTACTTCTCCTGGTGGCTCTTGGGCATGACATGGAGGGGCAGCTATTACAGCAGGCCTGATTTAGTTGTGTTTCTCATATTCATGTGTTTGCAAATGTGAGACAGTCTGTTAGGCTCGTGGGAAAAAAGGCCTTCCCCTGTCTGAGCCAGGAGCTGACACAAAGGCAAGAATGGAGCTAGATTGTTCCCATCATCTTTTGTTTTTAAATTAAAGGACCATGCATTTGAAGGGAGTGGTGAACCCAGAGAACCTTGGCTGAGGCACACTTAGAGGCTTATCGTTGTAGGCTCAAAATACATAATTTTATTAAAAGAAAATATGAACCTAATGCCTTCCAATGTTTTAATTATTTATCCACCGCTGTTTCAACTTGTCCTCTGATGTTGGCCGTGAGTCAGATGCAGATTTAAGCAGTGTTTTAGTGATTATTATGCCAGCATTAGCTTTTCTTCCCTATTAGAAATTAAATCAAAAGACATTTTTTTCTTGTTTTTAATTTATTTTTGTTTTATGACAGGGATGAAAAAATTAACGTTTAATGAAGGAAAATAAAAGCCTAAAACAGCTCAGTTAAAGGGGTTCAGAATGAGCCTCCCCAAAATGTGCCACATTGGCATATGGATTATTTTGAGCTGAAGGCGATCAAGGCCCAAGGGACTCCAGAAGAGCTTTTTACCTCCAAGTCCTCTGAGCATTTAGATAGAGGGCCTGATCTAGGAAGAGCGCTATCCAGAGATAACTACAGAGAGGGTAGGGGCACCTGAGTGGCTCGGTCAGTTCAGTGACTGACTCTTGATTTCAGCTCAGGTCATGATCTCATGGGTTCATGCTCTACGCTGCCAGTGCGGAGCCTGCTTGGAATTCTCTCTCTCCCTGTTTCTCTGTTCCTCTCCCTCCCCGCTTGTGCTCTCTTTCTCTGTCTCTGAAAATAAAGAAATAAACTTTAGGAAAAAAAAGAGTGTAGGCTAGGTTTGGTAAACTGGAGGAAGCTCAGCAAGGCCTGGAGATAAAATTCCTCTGTGTGTCCCACTGTCTCTGCCTGATAAGGCAAACATCTGTTTACCAAACATTTGCTCTTCCTATTTTCCTGTGAATTGTGGTTCTTCCCTTTGAAGCTCCAAGCTCCTATCCCATTCCTTAGCTCAGGATGCATATACACCTCAACTGCTAGGCTTGCCCTTGATCTCATATCTTTGGGGGTCCTGTATATATAAAATTAAATTTATTTTTCTCTGTTAATATATCTTATGTCAATTTTACTATTAGACCAGCCAAACAACCAGGCAGGGAAGAAGGAAGAAATTTTCTACCATCCCTACCTATGTATCCCTGTCAACTGGGTTCCAGAAAAAGAAAAAGAAAAAGAAAAAGAAAAAGAAAAAGAAAAAGAAAAAGAAAAAGAAAAAGAAAAAGAAAAAAAATATATATACATACATACACACATATATGCTCTCTATCTATATATCTATCTCTACCTCTATCTCTGTCATCTCTATCTCTATCTCTATCTCTATCTCTATCTCTATTTCTATCTCTACACAAACACTCCAGAAATGTAGGCTGCAAGGACAAAACCTGTTTGGAAGGAAGCAAGCCTCGGTGGGCCAAAGAGGTTGAATTCCTGCCTCAGAGAGTGCCTTTAGCTGGGTCTTTTAAGCTATTCTAGGCCTGAGCTTCCTTATTAGAAATAGGGTATACAAAATTCTGTTGTACCTTACATACTTACTCTATTTAATTCGATTTAAATGCCTATGTTTTGAGGCTTTAAAGTATGATTAGCACTTTGATGGAGCTGCACTAATCCATAATAATGTCTTAAAGTACTAGACAGAATTACCTGCTGAATAGAGGCAATTAAAATCTTTTGCCTTCCTGTACTTGAAGTAAGGATTAAATATGGACACTTCCTCTTCCATCTTTAATTCCCCACCTCTCTTGAGGAAGCAAATATAGGAGAAGTGGTGGCATTATTTGATATGTGGAATAGGAGAATCTACTTTTTTTTTTTTTTTTAGCCAGAGGATTGTAGACTCTGAAGGTTGGAAGAGGCCTTAGAAGTCAGGTAGTGCACCCATGGGATCTTCCATTTGAACGGTGAAACTGACCTGCAATTCTAGGGAAGAAGGCCAAGTGAGCTTACCTTGCATTTTTCACTTTTAAAGCAAATAGTTCTTTGAAAACTGTTTTAAAGAGAGCCTTTATCTAAATGATTGTCTACTGCTGCATAAATTATACTGTTTTAACCATAAGCTCATCTGCAAGCTAAATTAGGTACATGATGACAAAACCATGGAGGAAATACTTATTGCACTTTAAATTTCAGTGAATCTAGATGGAAATCAGCAATTAGTTAATCTAAGAAATCAGTAATTCAAGAAAAAAAGCAATGAAAGACACTGACTCTTTTGATAAATCCACAAAATGTCAGCTAAATGGCTGCTGGTTAAGGCATAGTACTGGACCCTTCAGAGAAACAGATGCAGTGTGATGTGTACTTTGTCCCCAGGAAGATTTTCCCAGTCATTTTCAGACCATATTTTCAGAAACCAAGGCCTCTTTGTAGAAAGTGGAGGTGTCACTTCTGGGGCCAAGGAGGTCCAAGAATGCACCAGGCCCCTTGTTACCTGCCTTGGTCCAAGGACTTTTAGGGGGAGAAAGGGTCCTCTTATTTCAACTGAAAACATTCTACCCTTTAAATAAAAGGTTGAAGATTATGCAATGTCTTTATTTCAGAAATACTAAAATTTTATAATCAAATATTAACACCCTACATACATATTTTTTGCATTTCTTTTCATTCTTTCCCTTTTCACAAGGTCATCGTAAATTCCTCAGAAGGGAAAAAATTTTGTTTGCTTAACAGAATTTTAAAAAGCCACGTTATGGCTATTGTTTTTCCCCTTCGGTTGTTTGGTGAAGAAACCAACATACTTTTTCTCTTCTTGGGTTTATTTTGGATTTCAAATCCAAGAAATTTAAATTTCTCTTTGTTAATTAAATTTAGATTTCTTTCAACGGACAAGGATTTACTAAATGCCTAGAATGGATTCAGAACAGAAGTTTATACCCAAGTGTAGCTAGGAGAAAGTATGGATATACAATAAATTTAAAATACAGCCCTGCTTATGAGGAGTTTATAGTCTAGTTGGGCAGACAAGAGGAAACCCCAAGAAGTCACAATGAGTAAGAGGGAGTTTCTTTATGGAAAAAATCCCTTTCTCCAGCTAACCTTCATGAGGTAAGGATGATTAAATAGAGTATGGGCTGATTAAGCAATCAGAAGAAATAAATCTTGTGGAAGAGAAATAAAAGCACCAGCTCGTAAGGGTGTTCCCCACATCACAAATAAAATGTTAACTGAAGAGAAAAACTAGTACCTTCGAAACACTCTGCTGCCAGGGGGCTTGGCATTTCCATAATGGTGCGGAAGGAGAGACATCTCTGATTTCCATAGTATTTTGTAATTAATTTGGTGCTCTTATGGAAAATTAATTGGTTTTTCGGTAATGAAATAGAAAGAAATATTCAGACTCTGGCATATTAAAAGAAATTCTCTTTAATAGACACAATGTCAGCCTGATAATGTGGTCTTGCTCCCTCAGGTGCTCAGATGCAGTTTCAGGGTAGCCCGAGAGAGCCTCGGTGGCTTAACAGTTAAGCAAGCTTCTCCCTTGCAACTAAAGCTAAGCAGATTAATTAAAACTTAAAAGCATTATGATTTAGTTATGAATAACAGTTTGCGGTGACAGAGCTCCCCGTCTATAATTCACCATAACAAAATGACACTTGGGCTCGCTGCTGCTATAATTAGCTTTTGATATACTATTTCTTGGAGATTTCTCGCCAGCCACAGCCGGGGTGTGTTTCCAGATGTCCTGCACATACTTAAAAATGGTAAACATTAATTTATAGGGATGACAGCTGTGGGTCAAGTTTGAGGTTGATTGATAATTCCTTATTCAAATGTGTGCCTATGCGGCTTCATTTGTCATCTCCTAGTGAAACAGAAAGCCATTCTACCACATTCCTGGTTAATATTTCATTTTTTTTCATAAATTATCTGTAAAGGCAAAAGCAATAGAATTTAGACCTTTCTCCACCAAATGGCATGGAATATTAATGGAGCTGAGGGTTTTTAAAAATTATTTTGCAGCCAGAAGGGTTGTGATTTGTTAACCTGACACATTTGTATTTGCACAGTGCTAAGCACACAGTGGGCGCTCAATAAATGCTGCCCAGTGACTGTGAGGGAGCTCAAAACACTTTCTAGATGACAGACCATAATTCCTCCAAGCAGCCTTCCCATTTTATAAATTAAGAAACAGCAGACCTGAGAAGTTTTCCTAAGAGGTGATAAAGTGATTCATCTCTAGGTCACACTCAACTTGAGAACACAGAAAATGACCTGTGCTCACAGAAAATCTATTCTTTCTGATTTATTTATTTGGTTGGACTCAAAGTACACATCTTGCCAAACCTTCTTTCTTTCTGACTCCCTATATGGAGCCAAAATAGATTCCTGAAACATAAAGAAAAAGTCAGTCATTTAGCAGATAATCTTATCTGTAAGGCACCAATATGGTTGACTGAATTTGCCACCAGTTATGAAATGACAATTTGTGTAGGATTTTCGTACTTTGGGTACATGGCCATGATCAGAATGGGTGAATCCCTGCTATGGAAATGTAGTCTAAAATGACAGGATAACAAAGACCTCATCAGTACAATAAAATATGCAGTGCAACTAGTTATTAGGTATTAGGCAGACCATGTATCTGGAAGACGACCAATTTTGAACAACTCTAAGTGCTATAGCACTGTGTAACCAGCTACTTACTTTATATTACTTTAACCCAATTCTTCCAAACAAGGGACTAGACCCTCTTACTGTGTTACCAGAAACAAATTGAGATTTAAAATGATCTATGGCTTCCTGGAAAAAAGGAATGCTTGCCATTTACACTTCATAGTAACTTAATTATGAATATGTTATCTTACAAAGCATCCCTCTAAACCAGAAAATTTTACTTCAGTAGATCCATATGCAAAATAAGGAAATTAAGATGCAAAGAATTTTGGTGACTTGCCTAAGGTCAAACGTAATTTTGCAGGTGAACAAAAAATAAAATTCAGCGAGTTTTTTTAAAGGTTGAATTGCATGTTTTCCAACAAAAGTGTTGACATTATTAAGTTTTTTATCCTTTTCTCTATGCTAAATGCTCATGAAAATCTAATTTTTTTAATTTTATTCTTTTTTTTAATGTTTATTAATTTTTGAGAGAGAGAGAGAGAGACCGTGAGCAGGGGTGTGGCAGAGAGAGAGGGAGATACAGAATATGAAGCAGGCTTCAGTCTCCGAGCTTTCAGCACACAGCCAACACAGGGCTTGAACCTATGTACCCTGAGATGGTGACCTGAGCCGAAGTCAGACGCTTAACCGACTGAGCCACCCAGGCCCCCGAAACTCGAATTTTTTGACCATGCCACCCAATCACAAAATAGGTATTCGTTCGATCTTGGGTGGACAAATAAGCAGAACAGGTTGTAGTAAACTCATAAGGTAAAAGTTTTGTTTCGTTTTGTTTTGTTTTTGTATTTTGGGGAGTTTGTTAATTCTGCTCAGATGGGTTGGAGAAATTGTCGCGGATGGTTGACATATACAGTTGATAGTGGGAGCAATTTCATTTCTCGGGCTTATTTATGATTGCAACACCAGCACAAAAGGGCAAGAAAAACATTTTAGTATTTATAGTACATCATTTGGAAACATTGGGTGATAATCATGGCATTTTATTTTTTAAATAATCAAGATTCATAAAGCAATCAGTGATAAATTTGCAATGCAAATCAAAATTGTAAAGTGTATAAACCTATCATAGAATGTCAAGTAAAAACAGAAACTTATAAAAATTTAAATAATACAACTGCAATCATTCAATAAAAATATTATTTGCTAAGTTCAATAGAAATAAATCATTACGTTAAAAAAAGCTAACCAGAAAGTAAAAAAAAATTCTTGAAAATGAAAAATAGAGTAACACTGGACCTTTTAAATTAAATATTGTAATTCCATAAAAGAATGGGGCTCCTGGGTTGCCCAGTCAGTTGAGAGGGAGACTTTGGCTCAGGTCATGATCTCACGCTTTGTGGGTTTGAGCCCTGCTTTGGGCTCTGTGCTGACAGGTCAGAGCCTGGAGCCTGCTTTGGATTCTGTGTCTCCCTCTCTCTCTGCCTGTCCCCCACTTGTGCTCTGTTTCTTTCTGTCTCAAAAATAAACATTAAATTTTTTTAAATATTGTAATTCCATAAAAACAAAGTATTACCAATAATATTTTTAAGCTGTAAGTGTATCTTTGATAAAAACTTTCCATCTATATAAGCAGTTTTTCAGACTCAATGCTGGTTATAGCTAGAGTAGTAATAAGCTAAATACTTTAACTTCAGATAATTTCATGTCGTATTCATCTAAGAGAATTTTCTAAACAATTTGTTTTTGAGGGGGAGGACTGAGGACAACAATTTTTTAAAGTAATCTCCTTTGATTTTGATTTCAATTAAAACCATCAGTTGTCTTCTTTAGTCTTTATGTTTAACTCTGTGCTTAGCTTTAGTATTTATCTTTTTCTAAAGCTTTGTTACTGATATCAATTTTAGTGGTCCTGTTGTTGATTTTCTAATTTGGTAAGTCTTTGAGTTGGAGTAAGAGTTACCCACACAATAGGAATTTTTCTTTGTCGATTCTCTTTTTCTTTCTCCTCTTATGAATTATGGAGTTAACACTTTCTAAATCAGGGAAACTATCTGATGCAAAATGTTAATTTTAAATTGTGTGTGTGTGTGTGTGTGTTTGTACATACAAAGAGAGAGAGAGAACATCATGTTGTACATGATTCATATTTCTAACTTTTTCTTTCTCTCCACAACCACATTCCACCAAATAGAATCTCTGGCGTTTCATATGCAAACACCACACTCTGACTGGTTAATTGACTGGTTAATATTGTGGAGAATATTGTCTGCTGCTCCATACAACATCCATTCTTGTGGACTTAAGAATGTTCTGTCTAACTTAACACTGGGATAAGCTTGCTGCTTCTTGGCAGCTGCTGAAATGCTACTAATATTTTGGAGGAAACTAAGAATGATGCCTCCTTCGTCTTTGGCCACTAGGGAACTCAGAGGTCATTTGCTATCCATTCTTATATACAGGTGTACACTTTGTATACTAATTTTATCCCATTTCAATCACTTATCTACCCTAAATTTCCCTTTGCCATTTGGCATTTTTAAAAATTTTTTTTACATTTATTTATTTTGTAAGAGAGAGAGAGAGAGACAGAGCACAAGCAGGGGAGGGGCAGAGAGAGAGTGGGAGACACCAAACCCGAAGCAGGCTCCAGGCTCTGAGCTGTCAGCACAGAGCCCGATGTGGGGCTCAAACCCACAAACCGCGAGATCATGACCTGAGCCGAAGTCGGACGCTTAACCAACTGAGCCACTCAGGCGCCCCATTTGGCATTTTTTCCTATGATATTATGTCCATTTGTTAGAGGCCTCATTTTTGCTTGTTTTTTAGAAAAAGCAAAAATAGAGAACACAAAGATGAAAGAACTAAGAAGGAGGAAAATTACAAAAAGGAGAGAAAAGGAAGAAGAGAATGGAAAATCTTAAATGAGCTAAACAATTATACAGCTAATTTGGATTGAGTAAAGAGCTAAGCAAATGGTTGACACACCATCACTGCTTTCTTAGCAAATCAAATCTTGGGATCCTTTTTTAATGTTCTTTTTTGCTTAACCTCTTATGAACTTATTTTGATATGAGTTCCGGGTTGGCAAGCCCTGCGTCTCATTCATCTTTGAATCTCTCCAGCCCTCCCTGATGTCTAGCACTTTGTCTAGAACATAATAGAAACTTAATAAGTAGGAACTGATTGAAATATATTATGCAATACTCAGATTTTCAGGATGGCATGAAATATTTTGGTACTTACATTTTGGTTGGTTCTTTTAATTATTTCATCAGAAACACAATAATCAGGGGGAAAGAAACATCTAGTGCTTACGGTGGGGGTAGAAATGTCGATGATTTTTCTTCTGCACGAAAAGGACACAGCTCTTTCAAATTCAGCAGCTGAGTGGATCCATATGCCTTCCAGGCAGAATGTAGCCAGGGTAATGCTACAGATAATGTAATTAATTAACCCTTTTGTAGTCTTAGGATTTCAAACTTCTAGGTAATGGCATTTGTATAGTAATTTCCCTTGGTTCTATATAAGATCTTTAGTAGAATCACAAAATAAGATTTGCATTTAAATGTAAATGGTGGAAGGAAGGCAGTGAAAGTTATTAAAATGAACACTTGATAAATTTGGATAAAAGTGGCTTAGTACAATAAACTATATCTTACATGATCATTTGTATTCTGGAAATCATTGGTGAATGCCCACGGTTGTTTAATCTTTGCTTTGTCACTTCTGTTCTGGTTTGGTTTGATAATCAGCATTTCTTTTTAAATGAATGGTGATATCAAACTCGTGGAGAGAAATAACCATATTTTATAGAAGCCAGTGAGCTTAAAATGATTTAGTCACTCTAGAATGTGTTCCAAGTACATTTATAACAGGAAACGGGTGCATAGAGAGGCCCAGTGAATGAATGACTTGTTGAAATGAAGGTCATCTAGTCAGTCTGTCCCTTAATGAGACTCAAGACCAGAGTGTCATCTCATAGACCACAGCAGAGCACAATGCTAAATGCATAAAGGGAATGGAGGAGCCCAGTGCAGAAAATGGCAAAAAAAAAAAAAAAAAAAAAAAACAGTCTATGTAAACTTATCAATTTATAGATATTCTTAAGGTGTGTTAGTTAGTCCTGAAAATTGACCACTAAGGTTGATATTTGCCACGGAGAAATATCACATAATAAAAAGTCCCGCATATTTGAAAATAACTAAAAGTTGTTCATATGTTCAGTCTCTCCTTTTTCCCTTTTTCTCTCCCTCTCTGCTTCCTCTTCTCTGCTCCTCCTCCATTTCCACTCATGAATTTTGTAAAGTGAATGGAACACATTTCTAAATAATTCTCTTGCTGTTGTATTACAATTCTACCCAGTCTGAGACAGTTCTTCATGTTTCCCTTACAAGATTTTTTTTTACCACAACTCTTCCCTCAATTATGGAAATCAGGGGTACTAATGTATCCAGTATTCATTTGTATTGGGAATTAATAGTAGTTATTTAATTGTGAGCCTTTAAACAGATCATTAAAAAATTTACAATAAAGTTTTCCCCAAATGTCATTGCAATGCCAATAAAAAAACGATGAATAGACTGAATACAGTAGTAAGTAAAACCCTGCTATTTCACTTCTGGGACTCTACTCTTTGCTCAGCCTGAGGTCTTTTGCTGAAAATGAGATTGGTTGCCCCAGTTTAGTTTTAGAAGATAATTTATAACAAAAAAAGTGGATGATAGTCATATTAGTAAACAAGCACAGAGGATGAAATGAGTGGGGTGACTGGACAATGCTAGAATGACACAATGGCAAAAGGTGTGCAAGGCGACAGGGGAGGGATTTCTGTGAGAAGGTGCACTAGATGTTTCTTTCTAGGGGAATTTAATACATGAAGCAAGTTGACTCAGCTTTATGCTAGTATCAAATGTACTCTCTGATGTAGATTATCTTTTTATTCATCCGTGAAGATTTCAAGTTTGGCCATAGAACAGGATTGTGAGTCTCTGACAAGAAACAGAAATAATATCAGGCATTTGAAAACTGAAGGCGCACTTGTTGAGATGTACAGGAATGGGAAGTTTAGGGATTTTGAACAATATATCCCACATACAGACTTTGTGAGATAATTGTCTACTTTGACGTAGCCTTTGTGATGACTTAGGATTGTATGGCATCCTTTTGGTAGGGTTTTGGATAGCTAGGCATAAGTTGTTATAAATAGAAAAGAACATTGTTTTATAACATAAATTTTCACGTGGATTTATTTGACTTGAGTCATACTCTGTGACTCCTGATATAACACATATACCATTTATATTAAACCGTATCTTTAAAGCTATAGTTAGCTCTGTGGGTAGGGATAGAAGTGAAGGATTTCCATTCCTCTTGTTTTGTACTTTCCTCTGGGCATTGTGTTGTACTTTGGTCTTTGTCAGATTGGAAGCTCTGAAAGCATGTGCTCCAAGTGGGAGGTGTGTTTCCACACTCCTCCCCAAGTCTAGTATGAAGTCACATGCCCAGGGGACTTCCAGTAAACAGAAATTTATTGCTACAACTGCAACCACCAGATATAAAGATCAATAGGATAAAAAACTGAGTCCTACCCCAGGCTCTATGGTAATTTTGTTTAGACGAAACCCCAGGCCCAATAAGGAGGCTCTATGAACAGGAAAGACTGGAGGAGAAGGAAAATGTATGTAGTTTCTTAATAAGGGATGAAACAAACTTGTTGAATGTGGAAAAGCTCTCCTCAGCACCTTTCATGGACTACATGGGAAGGAGTGAGATCACATTTCTCTTCAAATTTGCCAAACTCCTTCCTCTCACAGTATCCAAGAAAACAGATGCAGTGGACTGCCTAGCTCACAAGATGATCCTGCTCCCAAGTCTGAGTGTGTAGAAATGCTTTTGCCCTCCAAGGATGACTTGGGTAAAAGGTCTGCAACTTGTGATCCAAGCTCCTTGGCCTCTGTTGCCCGTGTTCTTTTCCTCTACCTTTACTTTTGAAATGTTGGTTCAGTTTGCGTTGAGAAATAAGGAGCCTCTTTTATCAAAGGGAACAGAGGTATGGTAGTTGGTTATTGTCATTCACATTCTCCATCTAAATGTAATGCCAGCATGTTTTGTGTTGCATTTTAACAAATGTACATTTTGTATAGGGGGATCGAGCTGATTTGTAAAGCCCTTTGGAGTTTTGTTTTGTTTTGTTTTTAACACGTAATTTTGCAAGAAAAGCTTGGCAGTGGTTTTAGGGGACAATTAAAAAAGAAAAAGAAGTGGGGACATCAATGACGGGTCTCTCCTGCACTTCTGAAGGATTTTAAAGCCATGCCTAATTTTCAGATCTATGAACTTATAATGTTTTCTAGTCCCACCTTGAATGTGTACAAAATAACAGCATTTGAGCCACTGATGCCATGGCTTTCAGATCTGTCCTAAGGATTTTTTTCTTCATATACAGGGGCTCCCTGGAATATCAAAAATTCTCTAGTCAGTAGTTTTGTTTTTTTTTTTTTTTTGAATTACAGATTTGTCAAACTGCAGGGGCTTTGAAAAGGAGGTCTCCTTGTTGTGTTTTTCTCATTTCCCTTTCCTTCCTTACACTTCACTGTATCAATATTGTGTTTTCCTTGAACTTTCTTTCATTGCTGTTGCAGAAATTGATCCTTCTTTGTATTCCCTTCCCCAAACTTTTCCAACTCAATGTATCTTGTGGCACATGGCTACAGACAAGCACTTTAATAAATAGACTAAAGAAATATTCCGAAATGTGGCTAATGATAGAGAATAATATGTATCATAGCAAAACCATAATTTAATTAGACAAATTATACCCCAAAGTGTGATATTATGCTAATATTGAAATACTGACTATGAAGAATTTATATTATTGGGGGAAATATTCATTATATGATAAATTATTATAGCAACTATGAAGCTATGGATAAATACAATCTCAATTACATACAAAAGTACATACATAGAAAGAAGATAGTACACCAAAATAGGCAAAAATTATCTCTGACTGTCGGTATTATTTTATAAATATCCTTCAAGGAGCATGGATTTGTAGCATAAATTACTGACACTGATTTACCTAGAACCCACTGGGTACTTGGTACTGTGCTATGTGTGTGGAGCTATTATCACATTTAATCCTTGCCACACCCTATAAAGTAGATATTAATTTCATTTTATAAAGAAGGAGCCCACATTTCAGAAATGTTGAATAAGTTATATTACATCACATAGCTAGCAATAATAATTATTATCCTCATTTTACATGTGAAAACACCCAGGCTCAGAGAGATGAATTAACTTGCTCAAGGTCATCTTGCAAATAAGTAGCAGGGCAGGTTTGAACCCAAATCTTTTTGGCTCCAAATGTCCTGGTGTTTCCAGTATATCACAGTACTCTCTAAAACCAAACATAAAATGACAATGATGACAAAAAAAAAGTGTGATAAAGAAAGAGAAGGATATCCAGTGGAAAAGAAAAGGAGTTTTTTATCTCTAATTTTTTTCAGCTGGTTCTTGCTGATCCCTCTGATGGTTGTCTAGAGATCATGCAATATCTGTGAAAACACATAGTAACATTTTCATAGGATTGACCTTCTGAAAATCTCAAAATTCACATTGTGGATGTTTTCTGGTGTGTCAATAAATGTTTTGTTATTGTTATTCTAGCTAGTAATAATCCTAGTTTGACACAAGTTACACTTCAAGCAGAGAGAGAGTTGAAAAGTTTGTATTTATTCTCAGTCTGCAAATAATGCATGCTATGGGATTATATTCATATAATGTTTTTTCCTTGGCTAATGGTTTCCTGTCTGTTACTGGGCTCAGAAAATGCATATAAAAAGTGCAAACATTACTGGCATAAATATGGTATGTCACCAAAAACTGCTGTGGAAACTCAAAAGATAGATAAGAAATAATGAGGTTTATAGATTCATTAGCATTTGAATGATGAAGCATGTATATGTGTTACTCCTTTGATCAATATTGCCCTGGAGGGAAAGTACTGTATTTAATTGTCTTTCCCAGACCTTCCACTGTGGACATCTGGTTGCTATGCAGTCCCATAGCAGGACATTTCATTGCCTCAGTGTTGTAGAATTCGGGTTCCTATTTTATTACCAGCAATGGCATAAGTTACAAGGATATGTATGAAATCTCTTGGTCAGAATGCTAGAAACATTTTCAGTAGGCCATCTCTTCTGTTTTATCTACATTGGCCAGACTTGACTTGCATGCATGTTCTGTCATTCTAGGTTGTTGTTAAATTTCAGTGATTTTATTATATATGTTATATACATCTGAGAGCTGCTTCATTAAATGAGTTTCACTGAACTATGAATGGTTCCTTTTTGTAGATGCCTTTCATTTTGCAATTACCCAAACCATTTGCAAAATTGCGTGAACATACAAGGCCAAAACAATATTTTATTGTGGAAAAAAACAAGTGCATTACAGTTAGAGCAACCTGGCTTCAATACTAACATCATTGTTTCTAGCTGTGGTATTCAGGGAATTATTCAATACATTATGCCTTAGTTTCCTCATCTGTGAAATGGGAACATTAATAGTTCATGGAATCTTGAAGAGCATTAAGTAACATAAAAAAGCCTGACTCGTTATACCAATTATTTTCTTTCTTTTTTTTTTTTTAACCTCTTCTCAATGATCTGTACTGACAAAATGGTCAGAGTGAACTAGTGTATGTAGTAATAATCTAAAACAAGATTTGCTACAAAAAGATTACTCTTTTTGTACATACTATAGAAATACAGTATGTAACTTTTGTGGGGGAGAGACAGACGTTTGTCTGTTTGAAGCTCCTACTAAAATTATTGCCCAAAATGCTGGCCACTTGACAGAGAGGAGTATGCTGCAGAAACAAACACAAGGCTCAGGGCAGCCAGTAGCTATTGTGGGGTATCACATATGCCTTGCATAAAATATAAAGTGCATATTCTGTAAGTGGATAATTGAGAATTTCTTATATTCAGTTTCCTTGCTTATGACCTGGTGGCACACATGAGGGATGGGGTAATCCAGGAGTTAATGGAGGGCAAATTTTAAAATGCCCCGAAACTTATCTTGCTATAGAGAAGGATGCCAGTGTCTACCAGGTTTCTGCTTGTTAATTTCTATGGTTGCTGCTACTGGGGAAATTGTCCTCATTTGCATTGTCTTTCAGTGACCTACCTGGAGGCAAACACCTGCAGACACTTTATGTTCACAGAAGTATCACTTGGGACAGAGACCCACATCCATTCAGTGCAACCAACTATGTTAAAATAACATTATGGGCAAATATTTCAAAGCTTAACATTTCAAATGATCGCTTCACATACTATTTTACCCCCTCTTATTGTTCATGAGTAATATATATTGCTGCCAACATAACTTCTTGGCCTCTCCTTTGCTCTGTGTGTTTTTAACTTTGCAGATGGAATTCTTACAGACTTTTAATTGTCAGAATTCAATTACTGCATTCACTTTTTTTTTCTTTTTAAGAGAGAGGAAAAAGTCCCTGATGAAAGAATGATTTTATTTCAGTTGAAAATAAAGAATGAATAAGAACTAATAAAAAGGAAATGCATTTGGAGATGTGACTAGGTATATGTTACTTATAAATTATGCATGTGTGCATGATTACATATTAAAGAGAATCTGTTAGTCATAAAAATTATCATTTGCATATTGTTTCATATATAAATGTGTTTATTCTCAGTACAAGTATATATGCATATATAATGGAAAATCTATATTTTCCACACAATTGTAATTTATAAATTTTACTTTTTAAGAAAAAATAGTCTGGAAAAGAAAATTCTGAATATGTATCCTTTTTTTTAAGGTGTAATTCCTTTTTAAAAACGATTTCCTTAGGTTGCTTGCAGCATTCTCCAAATTAATAGTTTGGAGTCGAAAAGTGTCCTTTCTTGAATTAATGTTCAAAGTCTCCTTTTTATTTATTTATTTTTATTTGTATATATGTATGTGTGTGCTTAAAAGTTACAACAAAATAGATTCAGGTGTTTGGGGGTTACAAGAGATTTTTAGAAAGCACTCCTTCCCTCTGTATTGTTAAGATACTGTTTGCATTGAAGTTATAAACTTTATGTTTGGCTTAGTTACAGAGCACACTGGAGGAGGAAAATCACGCCATATTTAAAGAAATGAGGTTAAGAATTTTCTAAGTGATTATGACGTAATTAACATGTTGAGCACAAATGCCATAGAAATGTAGTTGGTTATTATTATTGTTTTTTTTTTTTTTTCTAATCACTGAAACAATTAAAAAGTCTGCCTTAAAGACTTTTTCCCCTCAGGCAGTTATACTTAAAGGTTCTTGTATTTAGGTTTCAGCTTTTCATTTCAATTATTTTCAACCATGGAAATAAAGAATAAAGTTGTGAGCAATCTATTATCATGTAACATTCACCAACTAATCTTTTTATTGTCATTGAGAAGCATCAGGTAGTGTATTGAATTTTTCTGTATATCGATGAGGAACCTGGGTCATAGGAAGTATTTTGTTACATATAGGTGCAGAGAAACAGGACATGGTCAATAACCCTGGGACTCACATTACAGGAGCAACCAACAGATGATTTCCCATCTCTAATAAGTCTATAAAACCTCAGGCCAAGACACCTTCATTCACCATGTTAACCTATTCATTGCCATGGAATAGTTACCATCTTGCTTATGAATGTGTCATCTCTCTTCAACTCGACTACAAGTTAAAGAGGGCTTAATTCTTTTTCCTTACCTTTTGAGTCTAATCTGTCTAGCATTATACTTTCTATAAGTATAAAGATTCAAGATTTATTAAGTATCTGATTGAAAAAAAATTCCTATGGGTATTGTAGTGCAAATAGAATGATTTACTTTATAGAGTTTAATTTTTTTTTTTTTTAATGTTTATTTATTTTTGAGACAGAGAGAGACAGAGCATGAACGGGGGAGGGTCAGAGAGAGGGAGACACAGAATCGGAAACAGGCTCCAGGCTCCGAGCTGTCAGCACAGAGCCCGACGCGGGGCTCGAACTCACGGACCGCGAGATCATGACCTGAGCCAAAGTCGGCCGCCCAACCGACTGAGCCACCCAGGCGCCCCAATAGAGTTTAAATATTTAAAGAAATGAGAGGAATGTAGCGGATCTAGAAATAAGTGACTCTTTAGAAATAATTCTTTATTTCTATTGATGTCATCCATATATCTCAGGACTAAGTATCACTTATTGTGGCTTTTAATAAAGGTCACTTTCTGTTTTATTCTAAGAAGATATCAGATGTCCCCCAGGCCCACGCAGCAGAATCTGCCTTCTCTTCATGAGCAGAATTTGAGATTTACTAATCTCACAGGCCGTAGCTGTCAAGCAGGGAAGATGAGGCATTTCTACTCCTCAGATCAGGTAAAATAAACCCTTGCTTTAACAGAGTATTTGGGTTTTGTTTGAATCCGAATTATCTACCCTAAAGAACTATAGTACTCACATGTTGAATATATTTGCTCATCTTTTCATTTCACTTGTATAGAATGATTCAGCAAGAGATTTCTGAGTAAGAAATTGGAAATGCACAGAACAGCTAGGAGAAGAGTTGCCCAACTCCCCATTAGAATTTGAGACCAGCTCAATGATGAGTGGATAGACATGATCCCTCCCTCTGATGGAATTAATATTAATTCGGAAAACCCAACACCAGCGACTTATCACCCCCTGATAGTGTGTACCCTAAGTAAGGGGGCAGAGAAGGAGGCAAACGTGTTTGCACTGTCTATCCTTCCCGCTGCCCATTGACGGGTAGTGGAATTAGAAGTTTTGAGGATAAATTTCTCCTCAAGCAGTCTCTCTTCCTAGTTTTTCCATGAAGAAACCTCACGCAAATCTGGAAATATTAATAGACTAATTACCAGTGCCTTAATTTGCAAGTCCGATTCGTTTTTCCTTCTCACCCTTCTGGCCCACCCCCTCTCCTCCTTCATATATTTCAGCAAGGGAAAAGAGGATCAAGGTGGTGGTGGGGGGGGGGCAGTGAACTTAGCCACAAAATAAGTCAAGGGAGAAATGAAGTACTAATTAAGAAAGCCGGGGTGTTATGCAAATGGCTCATGCACCGAAGGCAGCCTAATGAATGTGCCCGGAGTGGATGGGGCGTCTTCGCCGCGCCGACAGCTGGCTCCCAGGAAGGTCAGGCGCAGGCGGGCGCGCGGGAGCATAATCCTTCAGATTGGCAGCTCTGCCCCCTGGTCACCGTTTGATTATCTCCCAAATTGCTGTATTTCACAGAGATAATGATTTTTTATGGTCACAGATTTGAAGACAACTGCTGTATCCTCAGGGTTGTCGTTCTGCAAGGAGACGCTGCTGCTTCCTTCAGAAGAGGGAGAGGGCGAGAGAGAGAGACAGAGAGAGAGAGAGAGACAGAGAGAGAGAGAGAGAGAGACAGAGACAGAGAGAGAGACAGAGAGAGACAGAGACAGGGACAGGGACAGAGACAGAGAGTTTCTTTCCTTTTCTCTGCCTCGCAACTTACTTCCCGGAATGTTTTATTATCATAACGAAAGCAGTATACCTTATTAAGGGAACGACCCCAGTTCCAATTAATCCCAGTCTTTTCCCTATTCTTTAGCTGTTGCTTGGGTCTGGGAGTCCTTTTCTCTGGTCTTCCAAGTGTTCCAGTACTTTCTCCTACTCACGAGAAGGAGGTGGTTCTCTCTGCAAAAACCTAAAATAGTTTGGACTTCAGAAGAGGAGGGGAGGATGCAAATAGCAGCTCACAAGAATTGTGTGTGTGTTGGGGGGTGGTGCACACGCCTGTGTGCGTGCGCTGTTTGCCACGCGTCATTGCTTACCGCCTGTCCTCCGAGAGCTGAAGGCCACGCGGGTGGGAAGCCCACAGGTCACCTCCTCTGACCCCAGTTGGAGCTTGCCTAGGGTAAGGAATAAGGCTGTGACTCAAGGTCTCTTTTAAGTTCTTTTAAAAAGCCTTCAAGGTGGGAACCTTTGGCTGGAGCTCCCAAGTGGGATTTTCATTTAATTTGAATGTAAAAGCAATCAGGAAAAAAAAAAAAAAAGAAAAGTTTAACCATATGATTACATCCCTTGAAGACTGGGTTATTTAGCATTGGCTCTATGATTGCCTGTGAGCTTAGGGCTTACAGGAACATACTTACTTTTCTTTAAGAGAATGATACAGAAGCTCTCTGGTGAACTTGACTTTCTATTTATACTGGGGACATTACTATAGTGCTTTGGACCCATTTTTCTGCAAGGATGCTCTTCTGAGCTGATAAGGGGTCATCGAGGTGTTCCAACTGGAAGAACTACAACTTACAAACCATTTATGTTTTAGTTCAGCCTTAAGTATGCCAACACTGCTGGCATTTTAATACTTATGAAGAAAAGGATTGCCTGGGATTCATATTTTAAATCACCTCCCTCCTCTTAATTGAAGAAAAAGGTAAATGGTGTAAATGAAGCCCATTTGGCTTGAGGTCTTGCTGGTGCTTATCTAGAAACCATGAATTCAGTGGTGTCTCCATATATCCCTATCAAATTTTAATTTCCTCATGTTTTTGATTGTTTCTAGGTATGTTTAGTTAATATGCATTTATTGTTTTTAATATACAGGTTATTTTTATGTGGGGTTCTGTGTGTTTATCTATGGAGCTGTCTTTCAGAATAAAAAAAAAGGGTTGGTTCTGTCATTTAGTTTCCTGAGTCTGTGGCTTAAAAAAGATACAAAACTGAGTGCTTCTGCAAGCCAAATACCCACACATCATTAGGTCCTAGCCATTTCTTTTTTAACCTGAAAGGCCTGTCTCTACTCCCAGGTGAGTTTACATGGAGACATAAGTTAACAGCCTCACTAAGAGATAACATGCTTCTCTGGCATTTTGGTGTATGCTCATATTATGAGTAGCAAAGCCTTGTTATTATTTGTTTTTAGACATTATATCATTCTTTCATGGGTTTCAGGGATTGCTCTAGGAGTAAAGAAAAACATCTAGCAAAGTAAGGGGGCAGCGTGAAGGGGTTGGGATTGCTGTTTTAGTGGGATGGCCAGGCCTCTGCTGCAGTTGATATTGAGCTGAGACATGGGAAATCGGTGTCCATATCAAAAGGCAGAGGAAATGGCAAATTGTAAGGCTTTGAGGTGAGATCATGTATGCCTTGAGAAACAGCAAGGAGGACACTGTATTTGGAATGGAATTAAGAAGAAAAGAGTGGGATAGGAGAATTGAGCATGGTCTTGGAGTCAGGTCATATGAGCTTCATAGATGATGGGAAGGAACACAGAATTCCTCTTTATGTGGAATAGACAGCTTTAAACATTTTTTTGCAAATGGACATTGAGGATTTCCTTTGATCACAATTATAAAAACACTGAAGTGAACATCCTTGTATATAAGCCTTTGCTTACTTGCTAATGTGTTCATTCATTCACTAAGTAAGTACCATTATTATTTTTTTCTTAAAAAAATTTTAAGTTTATTTATTTTGAGAGAGACAGAGACAGCATGAGTGGGGGAGGGGCAGAGAGAGGGGAGGAGAGAGAGAATCCCAAGCAGGCTCTTTGCTGCCGGCACAGAGCTCAATGTGGCGCTTGAACCCATGAACTGTGAGATCATGACCTGAGCCAAAACTAAGAGTGAAACACTTAACCAACTGAACCATCCAGGTGCTCCTAAAAAAATATTAGTGAGTGTCTACTGTGTGCCAGCTGCTGTGGTAGACACTGGGGATCCAACTCTGGAGAGATCAGGCAAAGTCTTTCTCCACATGGAGCTTACAATACATGGGGTATGTGATGTCCCATATTTATCCTCAGGATATATTCTAATTATTTCTTAAGGAAATGATCTTAGAAATGGAAGTACTCCATCAAAAAGAATGCACATTTCAAATCATACACACATGAATTACCTATTAAAAAATAAATATACCTCTGCCCTCCAGAAAAGTTGTAACAATGCATACACCAACGATCAGTGGATAAATTCCCTGAGGGAGGAGAGGGATCTATTCCCTCTCCTCCACAGAGGATGCCCCAAAAAGGAAATACTGGTAAGAGAAAAAAAAATGTATTTCTTTTTTTTTCAATTTGTGTTTTCCCAATTACTAAATTAGTTGAATATTTCACATTTTATATTTTCATTGTCTTACTAAATTCAAAGTCGGTACATTTGTTGCTAATTCTCAACACACAGGCTGGATATTACTTATGATTTATTCGTAATAATAATAACAAACTACAGCCACAAAAACTAATAGGTACAAAGCACTTCCTTAGTGCCAGCACAGTGCTAAACTCTTAAACACATCATTTCATCTAATCCTCACCCTATTTAGGGGAAAAAGCACTATGGTTTTCATTTCAACCCGTTAGACTGTAAGCTCTCTGAGGCAGGGACCCCACTGGCTTTGTTCACCACTATTTGCCTCTGAGTCTGGCACAAGAACTGGCCCATGTAAAAAGTCATATACATTTATCACATACTATATTTACAGATGAAAATTTGAAGCATAGCGATTTTAAATAACAAAATTCCGTAGCTCATAACTGGTAATACAATTTCAGAAATTTTACTCTTAGCCTGGGTGATTTTAGTTACTCATTAACAAAATTTTCTGCAATCACAAAGGTGGGCACATCACCACTTCTGGCCTTCTATGTGCTTGAAGTCTGATTCATTGTGCTATAGTGGTACTTTCTTAATTTTTTTCAAGGGTCATGCTGATTTTATGTAACTATTCTTTGCAATAGAGGCAATGTGACATATAATCCATAATTTACCTCGTAGCCCTGTCTGCCCCTTAAGCTCCAGAGTTTTCTTTTAACTGCCTGCTTAATTACTCTACCTACGTCTTTGGTTATCGTACCCAATACAGAACTCTGTTGTAACCCCACTGTCCCAACCTGCTTTCCACCTAAACTCACTGATCTCAGTAAAAGGGTACCAAAATTCATTCACGTGCTCAGGTCAAAAACAGAACTGTCGTCTTTGATTGCCAGCTTCTACTCACACTTCACTGCACATTCCCAAGAGAGTTTACCTTTGACACATTCCTGATCTGGTGGTGTTTATTCCAACATCTGCTCTCACCTTAGTCCAGGCCCTCATCATTTCTTGCCTCCTTCTGCATCTCCCCTTCCATTTTTGCCTGCTTGTGGCCTATTACCAGAATGATCTTCAGAAACGTAAATCGATTTCCTGCTCAAAACCTTCAGTGATTTCTGATTGTATTTGGAATGTTTGGCTTCTCAAATCCTTCCAAATCTGCTCCCTGCCCTCCCCTTTTAACTTATCTTTGTCCTGGCCTCCACACCCCACCTGTATGCCTTCTTGCTGGTACCTGAGTGCATCAAACTGATTTCACACTTAGGCCTTTGCTTGCTGTTCCCTCATGTCTTCATCCACCACTTCATTCAGGTGCCTGCTCAAATGTCTTCTCCTTAGAGAAGCTGCCTCTGACCACTGGACACAAGCAGTGTCTCCCCAACCCATGACTCTCCTTCACTGTCGATTATCTTCTCTGTTAAAATGTGAATTCCCTAGGGCAGAGACTCTGACCTGATCAACCACAGAACCACACTTGGCATATATTGGGCAATCAGTAAATATATTTGAATGAATGAATGCATGAATGCATGGAACTGAATTTTATGCCTTTTCAAATAAATGATTTTACTCAGTTAAAAAGAAACAAGCCAACCAAATATCAAGCCACCTGATCTGATTTCCTTTGGAAAATGTGATCATCATTCTTGTAGTGTGAGACAAAATAGTAGATGCTCAATAACTGCTATTTGAAAATCTTAGGTTAATTGAATTTTGTTTTAATGATTCCAACCAGTGTTTGGATAGTAATAGTGAAATCTTGAGCTCAGAGTGGTCCCATTCTGTCTATTCATGATCTGAAATGCCCTTCTTGTCCCTCGATGTAATGAATTCAGCTCATGTAATTTATGTGTCATATACTGCTGGGTGGTAAATTCTTGGAAGGGGTTAGAAAAGTGGACATTTAGGGTTGGTGTGATGGCTTAGAAAGAGTATTAGGATAGAAGGGCACACTATCTTAAGTCCTCTGAGCTTAGTGCCTTTCTAGACACAGACCTGTCTCAGAAGGCTTGCTGAGTTAGACAAGCTGGTTGGAGCTTTGTCTCAGGAAAGGACACATTCAGACAGCACTGTTTCCCCAATTCTAGACATTGTCTCTTCTCCACATCTCCAGAAGACAGTGCCCTCACCCCCTGCCCATTATGGACAAATCCTACTTTGTATGTGCAACTTTATGCTAAAGAGTGAAGTAAAGGCCCCATCCAAAACTGTCTCTTAAGGTGAAGTACGTTAAAACTAGGCTAAAAGAGGTGCTAGGTAGGCTATACCATATCACAGAGTTAAGTAAAAGGAAAGCTGTTTTAAATTGTATTATTTTCTCAAAATCTTTCAAAATGAAAATGGCATAAAAGGGTATACAATGAAAATTCCCCCCACCCTGACCCGCTGCTCTTCTGTCTTCTCAGCACTTGGTTTCCCTCCTCAGACAATACCAGTTTTTCATAAGTCTTTCCAGTAATAGTTTATATAATAAATAAGGAAATATGTGCATGCTATTTATTTGTCATATGTGTATGTGTGTGTGCATCTAATGTCATTTTTATGCATTTAAAATATATGAACAGTAGAAGATCATATTATTCTGCACCTTGCTTTTTTGGTTGTTGTTGGAAAAGCAGTGTAATAAACTTCTTTTAAAAGCAAAGACTGGAGCTAGACTGCCTCACTTCAAATTTTGGCTGTGTCAAATAATAACTGAGTGATCTCAGACAAGTTTGTTAACCTCTCTGTTGTGGGAAATGAGATCCTTTGTATCTTACAGGGTTGTTGTGGATGAGTCACCATGCATGTAACACAGCACAATTTCTGTCACATTATAATCATCCAGTGTTGCAAGCTATTGTTACCATTACTATCATTAGTTTTTAATCCTGTAGATCATTTCAATTTTAGTACATGAAGAGGTCTCTCATTTTTTACACCTCACAATATTGCAGTATATGGCTGGCTGTTCCCTAATATATTAACCATATCTTATTTAGGACCCCCCCCTAGTATTTTGGTGTTGCAAGGAATGATATAATTAAAAACTTTTCATGTTGATCATTCTAGATTATATCGCACATATCTGCAGCATAAATTCCTCAGAGTGGAATTTCTGGGTCACATGGTGTATTCATTTATGACTTTTTAAAGATATTGCCAAACTTCCCTCCATAGAAGTTGGACTAAATTATGCTCACCAGCCCTGTGTACAAGTAGTGTTCACATAAACTCACCTCCTCCTTGAGAGGTGTAGTTTGAATTTGCATTTCCCTGGTTAGGAGTGACTTTGAGCATAGTTTCATATGTTTAAGAGCCATTTGTAGTTCTTTTTTGTGTGTGAATTCTCTGTTAATGCATTTTGTTTCTTGTTTTCTGTTGGGTTATTGCCATATTTATTATTTATTTATGTAAGTCCCTTGCCTTTTGGAGAAGTATGTGTTATAAGTATTTTCCCAGTTAGTATTTTTTTTTCTTTTGGCTTTATTTGTGGAAGTTTTAGCCATGCACAAAATTTTCTATTTTATATAATTGAATTTTTAAAAAATCTTTTCTGAGTTTGATGCTTTGTCTTTTAAGGAAAAGTTTAGATGAGTTGTAGTTAAAGGCTATAGATTTGTAAGATTGTGGTTTAAGTTTATAATTATGTCTGGCTTTCTCTCTTTCTTATTTGAATTTAAGTTGTTTGAGAGCAAAATTTGTGTGAATTAGCTCATATAAGTTGCTTTATATGAATTAATCCACTTAACTCTCCATTACATCTCAAAGAAGTCTGTACAACTACTACTCTCATTTTACAGAGGAGTACCCTGAGCTCAGAGAGCTTGAGTCATTTGCTTAATATTACATAGCTACCAAGTTAAAATGTTAGGATTCCAGCTCATGTGCTAGCCTACATAGCAAGCATAGTCAATAAAAGTTAATGGATTTGTCTATATAACAAACTCAGTTGTCACAATTTGTGACCAAAACAAGTCTTAGCATAATCACCCTTACCCTGACCTCAGCTACCCCCCACAACATAGATGAACTATTCTGCAATAGCTTTGAAAAATATATATTTTTTTGAAATCACATGTAAAGAAGTCTAAAGATGAGTTTATTGAACACTTTATCTTTCTCATACAGTGACATAAAAAAAATAAAGAAATGTCTTCTCTTCCCCTCACTTTAGAAGTCCGAGCTTTCTAAACTTATGTGTAGAATTGAGACTAAGCCATAAGTCAAGCAGAAACTCAATGATATCCTATCCTAGAACCAGACAGCAGTGGGCTTAGACATGAGTAACACCAAGAAATACGAGACATTGTGAGTCTTTAAGGTCAAATGTGCTATCCCATTTATATTTGCAAAAGAATGCCTGGGTGGTGCATTTGATGGGCATCAGCTGTGCAGACAGAGAAACAAAGGAGTCTTCAAGGAGACAACATGTTGGCACTGTCCTCTTAAACTGAGTTTCTGGTTAACAAATTGATCAATTGGGCAATGTCATTCTAACTGAATATACATACTAAACAAAACGAATAATACTACCTTTGTACATTTTGACACAATAAATATATCTTGGAAGTTCATCTTTGTGGCAGTCTCTGTGTTTCTATTCAAAGGAACATCATTAATCATTTCATTCAGCATTAGCTGTGTTTATCATTTTTTTACCCCAAGAAACATTTTTTTATTATTTTTAAGTGAGTAATTCTGACTGAAGCAGCAAAATAAAATCATTCTGTCTCCTTTTGACTATGGACTTGCTTTTTCCATGTATAAGCATCTACTGTCCTATGTACTGCACTGCTGATAAAAATATAGGAAATTAACCTAGATTCATTCAACATATATTTAGTGTGAACCTGTCACTTGTGAAGAAATCTGAACCCTTGAACACTGTCACTCAGAGAACTTTGGCAGGCATCACACAGAACTTTTACAGCTTTCTTGCTATAAAAAGAGATGAGATGTTCATTAGGAAGAGCTAGAGGAGAGATCGAAGGATGTAAGATAGAAATTAGAATCATGTTTTATATAATCATGCTATAGACTTAAAATGTGGAGTTGGATTGAAGGTTGATCTTTCACATAGAAATATATTTGTTACTGTAAGGATTTTTGATGAGTCCATTTGTGATATACTTTTAAAAACAGCTTCATTGAGGAGTACCTGGGTGGCTCAGTCAACTAGTGTCTGACTCTTGGTTTCAGCTCAAGTCATGATCTCACATTCCATGGGTTTGAGCCCTGCATCAGGCTCTGAGCTGACAGTGCTGAGCCTGCTTGGGATTCTCCCTCTCTCTCTCTGTCCCTCCCTTGCTTGCACTGTCTCTTCTTTCAGAATAAATAAACTTAAAAAATAAAAATTAAAAAAAACAAAAACAGCTTTATTCAGAAATAGTTTACATACATACAATTCACCCATTTAAAGTATACTTTCATTGTTTTTTAGTATATTCACAGATATGTGCAAACATCATTGTAGTCGATTTTAGAACATTTTAATCACTTTCAAAAGTAACCTGGTACACTTTCACTGTCACTCCCCACACTTACACCCCCTCCCCCCACCCAGCCCTGGGCAACCACTAACCTGTTTTCTGTCTATATAACTTTCCCTGTTCTGGATGTTTCATGAATGGAATCATATAATATGCGATTTTTTACAACTAGCTCCTTTCACTTAGCATAATGTTTTCAAAGTTTATCTGTATTGTAGCATATGTCAGTACTTCATTCTTTTTAGAGCCAAATAGTATTCCATTGAATGGACATACCATATTTCTTAATCCTTTCATCAACTGATGGATGATCAGTGGGTTGTTTCTGCATTAGGGCTATTATAAATAATGGTGCTATAAACATTTGTGTATAAGTTTCTGTGTGGGCATATGTCTTAATTTTCTTTAGATATATATTCAGGAGTAGAATTTCTGGGTCATGTGGTAACTTCATGTTCAATCTTTTGAGGAACTGCCAGGATGTTTTTCCAAAGCAGTGTAATCATTTTAGATTCCCACCTGTAGTATATGAGAATTCCAACTTGTCCACATCCTCCCCAATAGTTGTTATCTGGCTTTTTGATTCTAGCCAACCCAGTGGCTGTGAAGTGGTATGTCATTGTAGTTTTGATTTACTTTTCCCTAATGGCTAATGATTTCAAGCATTATTTCATGTGTTTATTGGCTATTGGTATATCCTTCTTAAAGAAATGTCTGTTCATATTCTTTGTCCATTTTGTAACTGGATTGTCTTTTAATAATCTGGATATAAGTTCCTTTTTCAGATATACAACTTGTAAATATTTTCTCCCATTCTGTGGGTTTTCTACTCCCTTTCTTGATGGTGCTAAATTTTCTTCTGAGATTTTATAGTTTTTAGTCTTTGATCCATTTTGAGTTAAATGTTGTATATAGTGTAAGGTAAGGGTCCACATTAATTCTGCATGTGGCTCTCCAGTTGTGCCAGCTTCATTTGTTGAAAAGGCTATTGTGCCCCCAATACAAAATCCCACAACTTTTGTCAAAGAACAGTTAATCCACAAATGTATATATTTATTTCTGGACTTTCAATTCTATTTCATTGATTTATATGTCCTACACTGTCTTGATTACTGTTGCTTTGTGGTAAGTTTTGAAACCAGGAAGTGTGAGTCTTCCTGTTTTGCCCTCCTTTTTCAAGACTGTTTGGCTATTGTGGGTCTCTTGCAATTTCAGATGAATTTAAAACTTAGCTGTTTTTAAAAGAAATCAAATGGGATTCTGACATGGATTGTATTGAATCTGCAGGTCAGTTTGGGGAATATTATCATTTTAACAATGTTAAGTCTTCTGATTCATGAACATGGGCTTTTTTTTGTGTGATGTACTTTAGAAATATTCATTCATTCAACAAATACTTATTGAGGAATTACAGTGTGCCATGTATGTGGACTCTACCATGTCAGTCAGACCTGGCTCTCTATGGATCTTTCCTCTGGATGCTTGTCCCTGAACATCCTCTGACCTCCTTCAGATCTTTCCTCAAATGCACCTTCTCAGTGAGGTCCTCTCTGGTCACATATCCAATCCATTACTTGTACCTCCTGTTTCCATGCCCTACGTTATTTTATTCTTAACAGTTGTCATTACTTATTATATATTTTTTAATTTTTATAAGTCCTAAGAATATGATAATGGACAGAATTCCTTGATTTTATGGCACTTACGTTCTAGCAGGAAATACAAATGAGAAAAAAAGAAAAAAAATATGTAAAATGTATAGAATGACAGCAATAACTACTATGTGAAAACTAAAGTTGAGAGAAAGAGCGACTAGGATTACAGTTTTAGGCAAAATGGTCAAAGGCCAAGGGCTAGCCAGGAGTTAGGTGGTATATGAAGGGAAGAGCATTCAAGGCCGAAGAGACTGTATGTGCAAAGCCTGGAGGTGAGAGCAAACTTGGATACTTGGAGGAGCAATTGGGAGACCAGCGTGGCTGCAGCATAGTGAGTCTACACTAGGGAAGTCGTAAGAGACCTTTTAATGGAGCTCAGTATTTAGGAGGATTAAGGGACAAAGTCTGTATGAAGAGTTGTGCCCCCAAGCATTCATGATGAGGATAAAGGAAGAGAAAGCAAAAATGAGGTAATAACATTGTCAGATCTCCAACTCCACAGCAACATGCTATAAACTATCTGGATATTTTAATTAACTATGTAATTGCCTCAGTTATCAACTGTTCATAAAAAGAGACTCCCTAGCCTTCTGGATTAATGTTCTAGAATATCTTAGCATGCGAGCTTTCTCCCTTCTTCTTTTGGCCTGGAAGAACTTTACTTGGTTTACCTCTCAAGCCTGCTGTAAGTCCCAATGTTAGTGTGTTTGGTGGGGGATACTTCAGATGTCTTGGGGCTATCATAATGTAATTTAATGCTAGCAACTTAAATCCCTGTGTTGTGCCTGGGAACCTCAATGAAAGAGGCACATTTTGAAAATAGTAAGTTAATTAATTAACAAAGAAACAGTAAACTGAACCAATTGCATTTGGTTAGAATCCCTAACCAGTCTGAAGTTTCTGGTGATAAAAGGGGCTGTTTTGAGCAATTCCATGGCACTTTCACCAGTTTAGATGTCCCCAGGACAAGTACAATCAACTCAAGTAGTATATAGACAATGGAAAATGGCAGGGCCAGTGGCTAAACTGGAAACAATGTGCCTCATCTATAGGCAATCCAGTTCATTTTTTTTTTTAAATGCTGCACTGGCTGAACAAAAGATGTCCGTCAGCTTTTGAATGCTACACAAGGCTGGCACTCTGCTAAAATCATTATGTGAATTAGAATAATTAACTCATAATAAATTATATGAGGTAGGTGCTCCTATCATCCTCATTTTCCAGCCAAGAAAACTAAGGCTCAGCAAAGAAGTAAATTACTATTAAGCAGAGTCAGAATGTGGAGGCAGGCACCCTGGTTTCATAATCTGTGATCTTAATCATAATAATAGTAAACATTTATATGTAGATAAGTAACCAGCAATTAAGTCCACTATGGATTACAAAGTATGTAACATTTGGAAACATCGAAAGGAGCATTATCCTGTAGATATAATTGCAAGCCACATATGTAATTTTAAATTTTCCTAAAGCTCCATTTAAAAGTGTAAAAGGAAACAGATGAAATTAGTTTCAATAATATGTTTTATTTAATTCAGTATATCCAAAATATCATGGCAGCATGTTATCAATGTGAAAGTATTAATGAGGTAGTTTTCATCCTGTGTCTTGGGAATTGGGTGCCTATTTTACATTGAAATCACATCTCAATAAAAGGTTCAGTAGCCACATTTGTGTTATGGCTGCCATATTGGAGCGTGAAGATTTGGACGACTGGCTCAGTTTTTCACTGTTCACTTTTCCTTAGTATCAGATAGAGCTATAATTTAATTAGGCTCCATTTCCTTGTAAGGAAAGCAGGAACTCCACCAATATAATCATTACAGAGGAGGGATTGCCAGCAGGTGCTTTTCTTCTGTTCTCATTAAGAAGTTTGTATGAACTTCTCAGCACAAAGTGTTTGAGATCCTGTGAATTTATGGCCTGAGTTATATGGGGTTTACACATATGTACTGATGTTACCTAAAATACCCCTTCCTATAACGTTTTCTTTATGAACCGGTTTGGTGGATGGAATATTTATATGCTCTTGCTATGAACATAAGCATTATAAAGGATCTATGCTTTGTGCTGCTAACTTAAATGGGTTTGGAAAGCAAAGTGGAAAAACTATAACTTTATGATAAACGTTACCACCTCCCTTTAATGCATTAATATATTTTATAGTTAAAATAGAATGGAACATTGAGGCGCTTGTGCAGAATATATAAAAGCACAGAGGCAGTGAAGGAGACCAAAAATTACATTTGAGCTTATTAATTTATGAAAAAAAACCCCCAAAATATCCTCAGACAGCTGTGACATCAACTCAGGTGAAAAATATTCTAACATGTCAGCAAACTCCACCCCATAATCCTGCCAGGATGAAATTAAACAAAACAATCTCCCAAATTATTAAATTCTAAGTCTGTGGGGGAATGCCCTATATTATACCTTAAATTACTAAACTATAGGCACAACCATGGAGCCACATGTCTCTTTACTTCTCTGCTGTATAATTGTATACAGATGTACCCAGTGTTATGCAATAGTCTTACTCCTTAAAAAGTGGAGTGCAAATTCAATATTAAAAATCCTTTAAAGGCACTAAGGGAGCTTGCTATTTAAAAGGTTCTTTTATAATAAGATTAATCACCCCCTAATTCCTCTCTTTGGCAAGGTAAAGTTTTAATATAGGATTTTTGTCATTTTTTTTTAAATAATGTTTCAGAAGTATGGAGAAGAGAGAGAAAAAAAGCTATTACTACATGTATGCAGGCTAGTATATCACCCTTGCACTGGGTTCTAATCCATTTTACCAGTGCAATGATGTCACCCACCCAATTTTTTTTATTTTTGTCTACTGGGCATCCTTATTAGCACATAGGTTTTTCCCATCTTTTTGACTTCCACTAACCCCCCTTTTTTCCTCTTGACAGCAAAGTGCCTTGGAAGAGTTATATACTTGGTGTCTTCAATTTTCTTTCCTTAGCTCCAGTGAGCTCTATGCCTTGTAAGCTTGTCAAAAAGCTTCTAGGATTATTGTCATTAGTTTTCTATAAAAAGAATAGGAATAAAATGATCAAAAGTATTTCCCATAGTAAGGAAAACAGGCATACAAGTGTATTCAGACATTCATCTCCCCCACCAAAAATAACTTCTTCATTACTGTATTCATTTGCTAGGGCTGCCATAACAAAGTGCCACAAACTGAATGGTTTAAAAACAGAAATTTATTCTTTTAGTTCTGGAGGCCAGAAGTCTAAAGTCTAGGTGTTGGCAGAGACATGTTCCCTTTCAAGGTGGTAGGGAAGGATCTGTTCCATGCCTTTCTCCTAAGTTCTGGTAGCCTCAGATGTTTCTTGTCTTGTAGTTGGCTGTCTTTCCCTTGTGTCCCTTCATTGGTCTGTATCCAAATTTCCCCCTTTTTTTATAAGGATACCAATCATATTGAATTTGGGCTCACCCTATAGATCTCATTTAATTTGATTACCTCTGTAAAGAAACTATTTACAAGTAACATCACCTTTTGAGGTACCAGAGTTTAGGACTTCAACACACCTTTTTGGGAAGGACAGAATTCAACTAATAACAGCTATAATAAAAAAATCTAGTTTTCCTTTGAGCTACCTATAGGAATATGATCTCAAATGTGTTGGAGAAGGTTGGGCTATAGTCTTCAAAACATGTGGACTCTAACTGGAGAAAATGATTGTTCATAAACTGCTTTGATATTGACCCTATTATCCCTTAAGAAATGCAGGGGTTCTGTGGAATATATTTGCCTAGCCATCCATCCATCCATCCATCCATCCATCCATCCATCCATCCATCCATCCCTTCCTCCTTCCTTCCCTCTCTATCTCCCTCCAAATTCATTGTTATTTTTTACAATAATTACTGGGTGCTTACTATGAATTTAATATTTTGCAGGGCACTTGGGAGTGGAGACATACAATGGCAGACTTAAGTAGTCTTTACCTTTAGGGAAGTATAATATAGATGATAAGACAAAGCATAAAATGTAAACACTAAGTGAACTGAACTTACAGAGTTCACTACAACCTACAGACGGTAGTAGGTCATTTTGAGGGTTAAGTAATTAATTGTTGAGTATTCTGAGTGGGATATCACTGAATCAAAATGATAGCTGAATTCATCACAAAGATATGGCCAGGGTTGGCTCAATATCAGCTTTCTTAAGTTCTTGAATTCTTCTTATAATAATCTTTTATTTTAATTGACACCCTAGCTTTGAAGGCCTTGCTGTAACTTGATCAGGCCTCACAACATTCTGAAACTTCACATTTCCTCTTTCCCCTTGTGGGTGAAGGTGGGACAAAATCACAGTGCCACATGTAGGCTCATCCCAGCCTAAGTTCTGAGGCAAATTCTCATGTGAGCAGGACCAAGTCACTCAATGTCTAAATTGGCTCTGATTGCCCATGACATTTTCATCAGCTGGCTTGTTGCTTCCTACTTACAACAACTCTTGTAGGAAATACAGAAAATTATGAGTGTGTAGGATCAGCCTCCTCTATATAGTCTCTGGGAGCCAAATGGTTTCTTTTACCCACATTGGTGTCCACACTCCATGAGAGGCACCCCGCATCCGTTTAGTGAATGTATTTCCACCTAAAATTACCAGATTTGATTTCTGTTGCTTCTAACAAAAACTCTGATTAGTACACTCTCTACCTCCAAATCTCAGGCTTGAGAAGGTTTCAGGCCCCTCACAATTGCTAAGGGCTAGCATGATATGGTTTGTGGCCTCTTCCACATCCCTGGAAGGGCTGCCCAAATAATTGCCCCAGCCAAAAACTGCTGCCTTTTATCTACTGATGCCTACCAGGACCTCTGATACTCTACATTCCCATCCTAGTGTACCAGTTATGCCTTCTGTTCAGATATATTTACAGTACCCTTAAAATAGTACCCTGGACTCTCTGCCTACATGGGTCCTCTCCCAATTATCTCAGCTAGGCCCAACACCTCTCATTTTCTCTGTCTTTGTGTCGTAAATTATTTTGTGCCAGTTAATGTTATCTTTCATATCTTCTCTCTTCATTCTTGTGACCCTGGTTGTGCTAGTTGTATCTGCATTACCTTACCTGTATCTTCATCCTCTCAACTTAGTGCTTAACCAAGCACTAGACCTTAGAATTATCTGGAAGAAATCCAGCCCTCATCTACTTAATCTGAATTTTTGGCGGGGGTGGGGGGGTAGTGGAGGGGCCATATATTTTTATTAGCTCCTCAAATCATTGTGTTCATAGCCATTTAGAATATACCACCTCAACTCCTGGTTTCTTTCTCAATGGTCTCCCCTTCTGTTTTCATTTAGAGTTCTAAATACTCAGCCTTGATTGCCAACATCCAGGGTCGTTCCAGAGCCAAGTTACTTGAACTTTTATTCCTTCCAAAGAAGAAATGGATTCTAATATGTTTTATGATACCACTGACCTGTTCAAATCCTCATGAAAAGGACCCAAATAGAATAACCAGAGTTGTCTGGGCTTTTATAGGCTCAGGCATGACCTCTGTCTTCTTATTAGAAACCTATCTTCAGTTCTAGATACACAAGCCCAATTGTTTTTTTATGTATCAGATCTTAGTACTCTTTCATATAACCATTCTTCATGACATTACTGACATGTAATAGTATGCCCATTTTACAATTATTTACTATACATTTATCTTTTCCATTATAAGTTTGATGAAACCAGGTTTTGTTTTGTTTTTAGGTTTGTTTTTTTTTTTTATAACACACAGAACAGTGCCTGGCACATAGTAGACATTCAATAAGTGAATAAATGCATATCTCCACCTAGATATTTCTTAGATACCTCCAGTACAATATGTCTAAAAATGAATTATTATCTTTTCCCCAAACATCATCTGTATGGGTTATTTTTTTTTCAGTAAACTTCTACTTAAGAATAGTTTGACTTATAGAGCCATTGATCTCTTTATCACCACTAGAGTTTTACCTCTTCCAGAATGTCATATAAATAAAATTATACAGAATGCAGTTTTTTCAGACTAGCTTCTTTCACTCAGTGATAGGCATCCATGTTTTTGCATGGCTTGTTAGCTCATTCCATTTTATCATTCAGTATTGCATTGTGTAGTTGTACCATTTTTTTTTTACTCTTCACCTATTGGAGGATGGCTTGATTTCTCCCAGATTTTGGTGATTATGAATAAACTGTTATAAACATTTATGTGTATGTTTTGTGTAAACCTAAGTTTTCCAAACAGTTGGAATAAATATCTAGGAGTGCAGTTGCTGTGTAAGACTGGTTAGCTCCTGAAGAAATTGTCAAACCTCTGTCCAAAGTGACTATACCATGTTGTGTTCCTACCAGTAATGAATGAGAGTTCCTGTTATTTCTTATTCTCACAAGCAATTGGTGTTGTCATTTTTCAAAATTTTAATCATTCTGATGTATATGCAGTGGTATCTCTACTGTTGCAATCCTCATTCCCTAATAGCAAGTGATTTTCAGTGTTGGTTTGTCGTTTTGAATGTTTGATGTGTATGTTGTGTACACTCCACCTGCTGTCCCTCACTGTCTTACATAGAAACTATCTTTAAGAGAAGAGACTTGCAATAGCTTAGCTCCGTATTTCCAGTTCCTAAACAGAGCCTGACACAGAACAGGCATTCATTGAATATGTTGGCTAATTAACTGTCTTGAAATCAAAGGTGTGGATTGACAGGTATGTTCTTCAGAATGGAAGTTAGTGCCATATTTTGCCCATTCCAGACTTCACTAAAACATTGGTAGTAGTATCCTGGTATGCTTGCAGACAGCACCTGTGAAAAGCCAGAAAGCAAATATAAACCTCATTCATTAATTTATTCTATACTGGTTGCCAAACACTGTAGACTCAATGCTCCCCTCTTCAATCTCTCATGCTAGGGGTTAAAATTCGAGCTGCAAAATATTTACTTGCTTATTTGGTCTAGCATGAGATTATCTATATTTTCGAAAATGACATGAGAATAAAACTCATCTCTTTGTTCATTAACAGACTCCACATTGGGTCTCAGTGGAATACTGTTTATTGCTGTCTCCAACATTAATGATAATCTCTGTGAAGATTGTATTCTGTTCTAGAATGTGAGGCCATAAGAGCTGAAGAGTGATTTTTTAGGAAGAAACAAAAGGACAAGAAAAAATTTTAATCCAAAAAGCACATACTTAAACAATGCCAGACATCCATGCACATGCTCACAAATCAGATGATATGCTTTGCCAAAAGTTGCATGTGGACTTATATGCCTCCATGTAATTTGCTGACCACAGCATTACATAGGAGGAGACACACAGAGAAACATACACACATAGACTCACCCTCAGATCTCTTCTCTTAAAATCCCCAAAAGGCTACCATATCTGAGTTGGTGAATGTTAAATAGCCTTGGAGGAGGGAGGAGGTAGAGAGCATGCAAATGCATTTTAACTGCTAAGCAGATTACACATATGAAGCCCTGAGACTCTGCTGAACAGCATCGAGGGGCTTTAGGATCCCCATTTCAGAGGACACACTGTGGGCCAAGCTCAGTGCCCTAGTGGAGTGAAGCATTGGCTCTTGGTTCATGTCCACAATCACCTCCATTACAGTTTTACTATATCTTAAGATTTTATCCCCTTAAGTGAAAAATTACCATAAGATATTTGTCCTTTTCTGGAATGAGATGCTCCTGAGAGAAGATATTGGAGGACTGGAAGGTATCCATGAGTCCATCAGAGGACCAAAATTTAGGAGAGAAGTACAGGGAAGGGATAAACATGGGAGAAAGTAAAAGGATTCCCTTTATAGGGGTAGCTTTGCTTCACACAGGCAGCCATTATGTATCACATCACTACATTTAAGACGGTTCCTTGTGGGGCGCCTGGGTGGCGCAGTCGGTTGAGCGTCCGACTTCAGCCAGGTCACGATCTCGCGGTCTGTGAGTTCGAGCCCCGCGTCAGGCTCTGGGCTGATGGCTCGGAGCCTGGAGCCTGTTTCCGATTCTGTGTCTCCTTCTCTCTCTGCCCCTCCCCCATTCATGCTCTGTCTCTCTCTGTCCCAGAAATAAATAAAAAACGTTGAAAAAAAAAAAAAAAAAAAGACGGTTCCTTGTGAATAATTTTAATATTTCTTTTATTCTTTGGTAATCATAAAAATGCGAACTCCAATAATTTATTCTTTTTATTTCAACTCATATGAAATCCAGAAACCTCTCCATGTGCTAGTCACCCTAACTCTTACAAATCATCTTGAGGTGGCATCAGTGAGTTGAGGTCTTATGACAAAGGTCTGATATAAATGAAGTGAATTCTGGCACATTCTTTCTATTCACTCTTCATTTTTGTCCCATGAGATTTTGTGCTGTTTTTCTGTTACATTGTACTATAAGCTCTCACTTGTGCATAACCTCATAGACTTAACACTTTCCTTCTTCTTCCCTTTGTTACCTGTTCTTCTACCTGGAATGCTTTCCCTCCCTGTTTTTGAATGTACTGATTTACCTTTTGGTTATTGCTGGACAAAGGCTCTTTCACCTCTAGGCAAGTTTAGCATTTAGTGGTAATGAAACAGGCATTGGTCCTTGCCAAGGCACGTTCATATTTTAAGGTGCTTAATAGTTTCTATATTATTCTGTACTTGTATTTTTTGCTTCTCCCTGATGTTAGATTATGTATTGTTTATGATTCATTACTGCATCTGCCAGAACCCCTATCCAATATTCTGTACTTGCTTAATATCTGGTGGATTAATGTAGGAATGAGTGAATGTACAAACAAATGAATGTATGAATGTTTACCTTGTACCCCTCCTGGATCCAGTTCTCCCTTTCTACTCTTTATAGGTATCCACATAAGAAGAGAGAATATTTTCCTTACATTTATTACCCAGTTTGTCTAAGGTGACTCTTTTATTTAAAAAAGAAAAGTTATTTATTTTGAGAGAGAGAGAGAGAGCTCAAGTTGGGGAGGGGCAGAGAGAGAGGGAGTGAGAGAGAGAATCTCAAGCAGACTCTGTGCTGTCGTCACAAAGCCTGATGTGGGGCTCGAACCCACAAACCATGAGATCATGACCTGAGCCGAAGTTGGATGTCCAACCGAGCCACCCAGGTGCCCCAGGTCCAAGGTGGCTCTTACCCCATTGAGTTAAACTATCTGACTGGATGGAGACTTTTGAAGCCAGGCTCCTGTGTTTATTTTCACTTTTGGAAAATCAGTATTCTCCTTTTTCCCACAAATAGCTCCACAAGACACAGAGACTGTTCCTGAGGCCTTAATAAAATAGGCATGTTAGAGAAGCCCATGTGTCAAGGAATTGCAGCTGGCCTCTAGGAATTGTGGACAGTCTATGCAACCTGAGAGTGGCCTCTAGCCAACAGTCAGAAAAAAATGGGAACCCTTAGGCATACAAATGCAAGGAAATGAATTGTACCCATGATGCGAATGAGCTTGGAAGTAGATTCTCCTTTAGTTGAGCCTCCAGGTAAAAATGTATCCTGACCAATACCTTGATTACAGCCTTGTGAGACCCTGAGCAGAAGATCTAGTTTAAGCCATACTTGGAATCTTGATTCATGAAAACAAGTAATAAGTGTGTGTTGTTTGGGGGAATTTGTTATATAGCAATAGAAAATGAATAAAGTACTTTTCAGTCAACCATATGATATAGTAACTGTTACTTTCAGACTTGTGCTTTATGGCTGACAATGAGCTAAATGATACCCTTCCCCAAGGATTATATAGTTTCCCACAGCAGGAAGAAGAGGATGAACTGTATCTTCTCACGTGTTTCTTCTTCAAGAAAAAAGTTTTCCAGGGATGCCTGGTGGCTCAGTTGGTTAAGCATCTGACTTCGGCTCAGGTCGTGATTTCACGGTTTCTGGGTTTGATCCCCACATTGGGCTCTTTGCTGACAGCTCACAGCCTGGAGCCTGCTTCAGATTCTGTGTCTCCCTCTCTCTCTCTGCCTCTCTCCTGCTTTCATTCTCTTTCTCTCTCTCTCTCCAAAATAAAGAAAACATTAAAAAAAAGTTTTCTAGAGTTCCCTCTCCCAAGCTCTAGCTAATTAGTAGCTAATAATAACAGTAGCTAATAATAATAGCTAATTATAATAATTAGCAGCTAATAATATTAGTAGCTAATAATCTCCCATCTCATTGGCCAGAATTGTGTCTCATATTCGTTGCCAAATGGACCACTGATAAGGGAAATGCTGACATTATGATCAGCCTGGACTAATACAGATTTATGCTCTGGGCCTAGAGAAAGCCCACCGTCTTCTGTTACATGTGGCCACTTAGGAGTGGAACAAAACTGAGGTTTTGGTAGCAGGAAAAAAGGGGTAGGTGACAAAGCTGGGAGCCTCAGGGAGAACAGTGTCAGCCTCAGGGAGAACAATGGGCTTCAATTTTCCCATTTGTAAAAGTAGGGATCTGGACTAGTTCAAGGTCTATAGGAAGATCTGAACTTTGGTAGTTGCTTCCTAGAGTGTTGTATTGACAACAGTTTTGTCGTAATGCCTGAGCTCAGCAGCGAGGACCACAGGGATAGATTAACAGTGTCTGTTGTGGGAGGAGAAAGGAAGTTATATATGATAGTGGTTCTAATACTTAAAGGCAATTGTGATGGAACAATAACTATTATTTCAGGGTGCAGATTACAGAATCATATTGCATTTATATCTGGGTTTTGCCACTCAAATGGTCATTGGCATTTTAATTTCTTTGCGCTTTAGTTTTCTCAACTGTAAAGTCAGGATTAAAAGTAGTAAGTGAGGATTAAATGAGATAATTCATGTAAAAGTTCTTAGCCCAGAGATAAAATGTATGTGTGCTCTGAGCATGAGGTACTTAATGAATGTTATACACTGTTATTTAGAGGCATAATGACCACCATGTTGATGATTTAAAAGAAAAATTTCTTGCACCAAGGTAGCATTCAGGGCAAATTGGTAAAAAACCATTCTACTCAGGGCAATTTCACTATCGATGATACATTTTTTTTAAGTTCATTTATTTATTTTGAGAGAGAAAGAAAGAGAGAGAGAGAGCAGGAAGGGCAGAGAGATAGGGAGAGAGAGAGAATCCCAAGCACATTCCGCACTGTCAGCACAAGCCTGATACAGGGCTTGGACTCAGGAATGTGAGATCATGACCTGAGCTGAATCAAGAGTCAGTTGCTCAACTGACTGAGCCACTCAGGTGCCCTGATGATACATTATTGATAGGTTTGGTTTGCTAAGGACAGTACTGGTTTTGTCTGATGTTCTGGAATAATTGTAATATTCCCTCTTTCTTTCTCAAAGGTGTTCTGTTTTGGATAATGAACTGTATAGTAACCCTGACTCTTGGTCTTGCTAAGGTTTTGAGTCAAAAGAACTTTCCTAGGAATACTGTTCTTCTTTAAAAGACATTTCTGGTTCTGGACTATCCATATGAATTCCATGGTCTGGTCATCAGGTGTGGGCTGCTATGTGGAATTAAGTGCTTTGTTTTATTATCGTTTTAGGTGGGATATTATGGCCACGTAGAAAACTTTATTGTTGCCTGCTATAATCTTCACTAATACTTGCAATCTCACACTTAGACATTCATTCTTTAGCTTTTCTTTCTTTTTCCAAATTAAAATTCAGATACTCCTTCCCCAGAAGAAATGGTTCATTAGAACTAAAACTGAATAGGAGCACCTGGGTGGCTTAGTCCATTGAACATCTGACTCTTGATTCCAGCTCAGATCATGATCACACAGTCATAAAATCGAGCCCCATGTCAGGTTCCATGCTAAGTGTGGAGCCTTCTTGGGATCCTCTCTCTCCCTCTCTTTCACCTTTCTCTCTCTTTCTCTCTCTCAGAATAAATAAATAAACATTTAAAAAATAAAATAAAACTGAGTAGGATGGGAAATTCATGTCAGTTAGATCTACAGAATCAAGAATAGTTTCCTGGGGTACTTGGGTAGCTCAGTTGGTTAAGTGTCTGACCTCGGCTCAAGTCATGATCTCATGGTTTGTGAATTCGAGCCTGATGTTGAGCTCTGTGCTGACAGCTCGGAGCCTGGAGCCTGTTTCAGGGTCTTTGTCTGTCTCTCTCTCTCTCTCTCTCTCTCTCTCTCTCTCCCCCACACACCCCACTCATGCTCTCTTTCTCTCTCAAGAATAAATAAATGTTAAAAAAAAAAAGAATGGTTTCCTATCCTGAGATATTTATCATCCTTTGTCAATTATGAAACAGTATAAATGGGGTAGAAGCCATTTATGGGAGTGAAATCTTTCATAAAATTCAAGAAAATCCCATATCATTGATGCAAATGATATGATGTCAAATAGAAGTATATCAAAGTGAATGTAAAGTATTGCAAGTGTAAATGCAAAGAAAGTGATTTGTCATCTTCCCACAAATAAATTGGGCTGAAATTAGCCATACATTAACCTACATGGTATCTTATATTTCCTGAGAGCTGACATCAACTAAGATTTCTTTGATCACTGCATAAGAAAGGAAATAGAAAAGCCACATTTGGATAAGACAAAAGCCTATATGGCAATTGTTTATTTTGTAGTAGAATACAGTGTAACTGCCAAAGCATTGAAGCAGGTAACTAGTAGTTCTACCAATTCACCTTCAGGTAACTGCCTTATACATTACATATGAACATAAGTTTCTGTCCCCCTCTCATTAATTATACTTTATCATAATTATATCATGAAGCCTATAAACTTGGGAGATTGTTGGATTCCAAAAATGATTTAACAGCACATTTCATGCCATTAATAAGCACACACTCTTAATCATCTCGATAAGAGGGATGTTAAATTCTACCCTTGTTCTGAATTTTTTACTGTCTCTCAAAAAAAAAAGGTCAACTCTCCATGAACCTTAAAATTATTCATGGACTAGAAGATGGACATTGGAGAAACCATGGGATATATAATTTGCTATCAATTTTCCTTAACCCTTAATAGACTTTACTTTTTCAATCCCAATTGTAAGATGCAAAAATATATCCTCTTCTGTTATGAAAGTATTTAACATTTTTTTCCTTAAAAAGATATCTCAAACATAGAGTAATACAATGTTTTGAAAAATATCAGGCCTTCCTTTTTTATGTAAATGCCACAGGCACCTTGGGATTCTGTGCCTGCTATGACTTCTGTGTATTTCTTGAGTAAACATCTAGAGTTTGATATTCTATCATCAGCATGTAGCTCATCACCTTAAAGGCATGATTAAACTAGGGAATCACAAAAGCCATTGGTACAAAATACAGGCATATAAGCACAACAAAGGGAAATTTTCTGTCAAAGCAGTGCCAAATTAATTTGCCCCTCCATACTTAATCATGCATGATAGGTTTTATTGCTGCTTCTATAATCTTACTTTTATTAAGACTGCTATCAAACTCAGAATCCAAGGATTTTATTAGCACAGGTGCCTGGCAAATAAAAAACAAAACATATTTATGCATAGAAATTTAGAGTCATAGCTAATGAGTTAATTTTTATTTTTTTGGCCATTAAAGTTAGTCTACATATGTAGGAAATTCTTATGTTGAATATCTTAATTTCTTTACAATGGAAATATTATTAATTTTGGTATGTGTGTTCCTACTCCTTCTCTGCCTCACAAAAACTCTTTAAAGAAAAATGCCCAAAAGCTCCATTTGGCATAATTCCCTGAGAACCACCTGTGTGAAAAAAATAAGGACCACACGTGGTATATGCACTTGAAATGACAATAATTAGAGCATTAAAATGACTATGATCAAAGTCAAACAGAGCTGATATTAAAGATAGAGAACAGTGCTTATTTTTTCCTTTTGTGTTCAGAAACCCAGTAGCTATCTGGGGAGAGAATCAGTCAAGTGAGTGCTGTGAGGTATCTTGGAAGGATTTATCCTCACCAACATGATCCTCCTCTGTACTGCCTCTAAGTTACCCCAAATAAGTCTATGCAAGGACTATGCCCCTTGTGCAAAGGCAGCTTCAAGACAAGATGTCAGAAATCAAACCATAAAACACTTAAGGATAGCCTAAATAAGAAAAGCTCAGAAAATGTGTGAATGAAATAAAATCCTTTGAGGGATAAGGTTGGAATGAATGGAAAAATGTACCCATAGTCTTCCATGGGAAGGCAAATATTATAGAGAAGTTCTAATGCATGTACATTTCATGTAATTACAATTACAATCCAAGCTTTGGGACAGTTGTATAAAATGATCTAAAAAAGAATAAATGTGTGACAGTAGTCAAGAGTAGTGTGAAAAGCAGAATAGTGAGGGAAGACATGCTTTAGGCAACATTGCAGTGCACTCTGTAGTCACAGCAATTAGATAAATGTGGTAACAGTATAACACTAGATGCATAGATCAGTGGAAGAGAATAAAAAATACAGGAAAAATATTATTGTTATATGAACACTTAATCTATTTGAAAAAAAAACCCTATTATCAATTCAGAGATAAAAGATAGGTTACTTAATAGTGTTAGTGCAAATGGCTACCATACCAGATATCCAAAATTAATATTCACATGGATTAATAGTTTTAATATTTTTTCAATGAAATAATAAATATTTTAGAAGAGAATTATAAAAGACCACATATCCAGTCTAGAGGAAGGGGAACATTTTTTTAACCAAGACCAGATTGATTTTAAATAAAACAGTGGCAAACTACATTATGGTACATTCATACTGTGCAATCTTATATAGCCATTAAAAAGAGAGAATCAGAGTTTTACCAGTTGACTTGGAGGAATTTTTATGAGTATATGGCAAATAACAGAGCAAGATGCAGCTAGTAATATTATGCTATATAGACAAAACACAGAAACACAGACACATATATACTCATAATATGTATATACGTTTTTTTTTGTTTTTTTTGTTTTTAATTTTTTTTTTTAACGTTTATTTATTTTTGAGACAGAGAGAGACAGAGCATGAACAGGGGAGGGGCAGAGAGAGAGGGAGACACAGAATCAGAAGCAGGTTCCAGGCTCCTAACTATCAGCCCAGAGCCCGACGCGGGGCTTGAACTCACAGACCGTGAGGTCGTGACCTGAGCTGAAGTCAGACGCTTAACCGACTGAGCCACCCAGGCGCCCCTGTATATACGTTTATAAGTAATCACAAGGGCTTGGTAAAAAAATGTTAAAAAGAAACAAATTGTGATTTTAACATGGGTACACATACCTGACTAGGCCTGGATTTGCAGAGGTGGGAGTCATGGATGGAGGAAGGGAGGAGAAGGAGCAGAAGAAGGGGCAAAGCATGAGAAGTAGAATAGCCAGCACAGAATAAAAAGCAGCCAGCATGTGTTATATGATGCCATTTAAGAATATATCTAAAAATATTTATACATTGGAATAAAGAATATTGTTTTTAATTTGAAAAATAGAGTTTTGATCACTACCTCCAATGATATTTCTTTCCCCAGGTCAGTCCTATACTGAATTTCTGGAGCCCCCTCTCCTTACTGCACAGCCACACCACAGACTGTATTTGTCCTAATCTAGAAAGTCTCTCATCAGATCCCCAAAGGATATTTTATGTAAGAGAATTTTACTTCCAGTGGCAAGACTACACAGGTTATGCTAACCCAACTTTCAGTGTGCTAGTTAGAAACTTATACATCATTTTTTCAACTAGCACGTATTGAGTTCTGTTTTGTGAATAGCACAACTTTGTTCCAAATGCTCTGGAAACTACTAAGAAATGTCATTTGGGGCAACTGTTCCAATCCCTCCTTTTTGTCCCCACCCAAGCCCATCTCCCTTTGTGTTCTACTACCCTATCGTGGCTAGTGATTACTTAAAATCTCACTTGGAAATGAAGCAAAACACATATACCATTGTAAGCAACATTAGAGTCAAAGAATAGTAGAGATTCCTCAAAAACTAAAAATAAAACTATCATGATCCAGCAATTCTACTTCTTGGAATATATCTGAAGTAAATGAAAACACCATGTCAAAGGGATATTTGCAACCCCATGTTCATAGCATCACTACAATAGCCAAGACATGGAAGTCACCTAAGTGTCCACTGAAGGATGAACAGATAAAGAAGTGGTACATATTTATGTAATGGAATATTATTCATCCATAAAAAGAAGGAAATGCTGACATTTGGAACAATGTGGTTGGAACTTGACAATCTTATGTGAAGGGAAATAAGTCAGAGTCAGATAAATATTGTATGACCTCACTTACAAGTAGAATATAAAAACAAAAACAAAAACAAACCTCATAGAAACAAGAGATCAGATTTGTGGTTCCCAGAGGTAGGGCGTGAGTAAATTGGTCATGAAGGTGGTCAAAGGTACAAACTTCCAGTTATAAGATACATAAGCGCTGAGCATGGTACAGGATGATGACTGTAGCTAACACTGCCTTTGGTATATTTGAAAATTGTTGAGAGAGTAGATCTGAAGAGTTCCTCTCAGTAGGAAAACTCAGTTTTTTATTTTTCTTTTTTTAATCTGTATGAAATGATGGATGCTAACTAAACTTAGTATGGTAATCATTTCATAATATATATAGGTCAAGTCATTATGCTGTACACCTTAAACTTATACAATACTGTATGTTAATTATACTGTTAGATAAATTTAGTTCAAACCTCTGTCTTCTCAGTGTACCACTGTTATACATCCTAACCTGTCTTCCAGCTTCCAGTGTTGCCAGTGCCCCTTGACCTCAATATTTTCTTCATACATTTGACTGATTCTCTGAAATGGTATGTCATATCATCTCTTTCCCTTGCTTCCAAGCTTCTAATGAGTTACCTTTACTTCTAGAGTAAAATCTAGCAGTTGTGCCTGCTTTTACGTATGCCTCTTTTTCTGACTTTATTTCCTACTCTTCTTCCCAGCCCTCAATGGGCTTCAGCCACACTACCTTCCTTTATGTTTCTTTTAAAATATTTTTTTAAATGTTTATTTATTTTTGAGAGACAGAGAGACAGAGTGTGAGTGGGGGAGAGGCAGAGAGGAAGACACAGAATCTGAAGCAGGCTCCAGGCTCTGAGCTGTCAGCACAGAGCCCACTGTGGGGCTTGAACCCATGAGCTGTGAGATCATGACCTGAGCCGAAGCCGGACACTTAACCAACTGAACCACCCAGGCACTCTTGTTTCTTGAGCACACTGTGCATGTAAACATCTCAGGACCATTCCCTCTCCTTTGAACATTCTATGCCCATTTATTCAAATGACTTAACTTTGTTTAGGTATTGTCTCAAGCGGTACTTCGTTTTAGAGGTCTTTCCTGATTACTGTATTAAAATGATTCTCTCTATAAGTGTTTGTGCTTTCACCTAGTTTTCTCTTTCTCCTGATCTTTATAAATAGCTATGTATTTATTATCTGACTCTTTTATTAGAGTATAAGTTCCAGGAAAGTAGGGATTTTGTCTTATTTATTGAGGTATCTTCAGCATCTAGAACACTGTCTGGAATAGAGTAAGTATTCAGTAAATTATTGATTGAATAAATAATAACAAAACCCACCATGTACCTAAGCGTGGAATGAGCAGTGCTAGCCCACAGGCAGTCACTGCACACTTGGAATTTCCAAAGAAGTCTTCAAGGAAGAAGTAATACTTAAATTTGGGTGAAAAGAATCACTGGGTAACCTTTTACCTACCAATTTACTTCCAACAACAAATCAATACCCTGCAGTCCTAGGACATTACTGGAATGGTAAATCCTGTATGTCATAGACCATCCTTTTAAAGAGTTTTACATCTTGGCATCTGTTTTGAACAGTTCAGGCCCAAACACACAAGTAAACACAGCAAAATAAAATGAATACTAAGGAAAGGGGATGCTTTCAATACATAAACTCGTCACTGGCTGGAGCTGCTGATAGTTAAGCTTGCACATGAGGGTGCTGGCAGCATAGTAGACCTTACTCAAAATGTTTTAGGGGACAGGTCCTGGCAAAACAAAATGTATGGCAAGGGCAAGTGTAGTTTCTTTGAATAACAAGATTAAAGGAAACTTGGATTACTTTTTAAAGCAATTCTAATACCAACCAACCTGGAAGGTGCCTGTGATGCCCCTTGTCTTCTTTATGGGAGGGCTGGAAACCTGCCCTGGCATCCATGGACAGTGTCTTCAGGGATGTGTCAGAGTGGAACTCTTGGAAGTCATGCTACCCTGTCTGTATTCTATATTTTACACTCTAATTGTGGAAATCAAGGTTCCAAATCTGCCACAGTCATAGCAGGGATATGTGCCTTCACTATGTTTAAATACCCTCACTGAGAATCATATTTTTCAGGGCGCATGGGTGGCTCAGTTGGTTAAGCATATGACTCTTGGCTTCAACTCAGGTCATGATCTCATGGTTTGTGAATTTGAGCCTGCATTGGTCTCTGTGCTGACAGCATGGAGTCTGCTTGGGATTCTTTCTCTCCCTCTCTGCCTCTCTTTCTCTGTCTCTGTCTCTCAAAAATAAATAAATAAACATTTTGTTAAAAACACATATTTTTGGAGAAATGTTCATTGAATTTGGGAGATGCAGTGATACAATATGAAGTACACAGATGCCAGAGTCAGACTATTCTGTCCTTATGCTTCTACATGTGGTCTTGGGAAAGTTACTTAACTTTTAGTAGCCTCACTTTTTTTTCCCCTTAAAACAGAGGTGGTTTTAAGGATAGAATACCTAGCATAGTACTTGGCCCATGGTAGGAATTCATTAAATGTAGTAGTAAAATAATAATAGCTATTACTTATTAAGCATTTACTATGAACCAGATACCAAAAAGTATTTTACATTCATTTGTTCAATTGATCCTCAAAAAAATACTGTGAAATGAGTATAATTATTGTCTTTACTTAACAATCTTAATGAGTCTGGAAACTGAGATTCCAAAAAATTTAAAGAATGTTTCCAAGCTCACAACCAAGAAAGTGGTAAATCCTGGGATTAAATCCAACAAGTATGACTGAGTTTAAATGCAAGCTTGTAGTCACTCAAGCTTTCTCTCCAAATATAGGGAATGTGTATTCATAATAAAAATTAAAGTGGTATATTATTATTCATCAAGCACATGAGCTTGACCACATAGAAAAATGGAAGGAAAATAATTAATTAAACAACCAGAATATATTGAGTTACTCCTATGCTCCAGGTACCATGCTTTATATATATTTTCTCACTGAATCTTCACAGTAACTCTGAGGTGGATATTTTTATTCTGCATTTTACAGATGATTAAACTGAGGCTGAAGGAGGTAAAGCACTTGCTTAATTAAAATCTTTTTACAACTAAGAGCCAAGATTGGAACCTCATGCTTATGTGAAGCAGTGGGCCAGAGGGAAGGGAAGAATTAAGACAGAAAGAGGTGGAAGAGATGACTAGAAGTGTGGGAGGAGAAGTTAGGGCCAGCAGTCAAGGGTGTTGGGCACCTTGCTATGGAGCTTAGTCTTTATCCTGAGTAATAGTTTGAAAACAGAATTGATACGACCAACTAAGACAAATTAAGGTAGTGGATTGGCTTAGTGCAGTGTGGCACAGAACTATTAGTGGGCTGTTTAGATTCCCAATGATGCATTAAGGAGGACTGCATTTCCCAGGTTTCCTTGCATGTGATTGAACTTGATGTCCATGTGAATGTATAAATGATGTACATTCTTTACACATCTGGCTATGAATCACCATGGACAATCCTCCACACTCATTTCCCTTTCTCCAGTGACAATGGTGGTCATGTACAGAAGATGGATCTCTGATTTATCACAGAAGATACTCTCAGCAGAACCACTGACTGTCATTGCTCTATGCAACATTAATTTCAGAAGCCACTGAAATCTGGTGTGTTGTTTGTTATAGTCATTCCTTTACCTTTTTAGCCTATCTTGACTAGTTAATATTCTGTATTCTCCTCACAGGAAGGGAAAATACTTCCTATGGAGTGCATGAACAATAGAGTTGGGGAATAAGAAAAGATTGTTTCCCTTGGAAACCTAAGGTTGACAAGACCTAATAGTCTTGATCTTATTATTATTTTTTTTTTTTGAGTAGGCAGTATTGTAGGTTCTAGGACTTGTTAAGATGTTTTCTAAGAGCAAAGTGCTTTGATTGTGTTGATGTAATAGCCTCCAAGATGGCCCCTAATAATTCTTTCTTCCTGATACTCATGCCTTGGGTAGTCCTCTTTACATTGAATCAGGGCTGACCTAGTGACCAATGGAATACTGTGGGAATGATGGTATATGGCTTTAGGACATAAAATGTATTGCATCTTATACTTTGGTCTCTTAGATTATTCACTCTAGAAGAAGCCACTGCCACCCCAGGAAGACATTATGCAACCCACAGAGAAATCCAGATAGAGAGGAACTAAGGCCTTTTGCCAATATATAGCACTGACTTGCTAGTCACATGAGTAAGCCACATTAAAAGTGGATCCTCCAGCCCCAGTCAAGCTTTCAGATGATTGCAGCCCCCAGACTCTTAAGATGTGTAACTGAAGTCCCAGATATTGTGGAACAGAGACAATCCATCCCCACTGTGTCCTTCTGAATTCATGATCTAAATAAATTGTAAGAAATTCTGATTATTATTGTTTAAAACCAAATTTTAGGGCAGCTTGTTATATTGCTGTATACTAATACAGCCACCAGAGCAGCTCAGGATAGAATCAAAGAAGACTAAAGCAGGATTACTGTGTACAAAGTGACTATGGAGGCCTGATTCTGGGATAGTGGGCCTGTCTCTGGTGTGGACTTCTGGATTCTTGAATAGTTCATTAGCAGTGTGGTGGCCACTTTTCCTCTAATGATACCTAGTCTAGAGCTCCCATTCCAGGACCCACTATACTAGATAAGTCTTTGTTCTCTGTAACTGGAGAAAGAACATGGGGCACCTTCCCCCCTTTGAATGATGAGATTTTTAAGTGGAATGGCAAGACATTTCTTTTAATGTGTGATGTTGTCATTTTATTCTTAATTCAAATTATCTTCAAAGTCAAATGTAATTAGAAAGAGAATGTTAGCTTTTTTAAAGGCATGTTCCTTGTAACAGATTGGCCAGTCCACTTTATTTCTTATACAAATTTCAGTTGGGTAGTCAAGCAGTCATGCAGTTAAAAGGCCAATGGATTGAAAGTCAAGTGACATTGTCTCAAGCCTTGACCATACCAGTAAATAGCTGTATAATCTTCAAGAAGTTACTAAATGTTTCCCTATCTATAAAATTCAGAAGATGCTGATGATACCTAAATATAGGGAGTAAGATTATTGTGAGAGTGAGTGTAGATAGTATAGTAGGACTGTTTTGGTAAAATGTAAAAGGTCTTATCAATATTTCATTCAAAGTGTATATGTACTAAGAGTGCATAATGGATTAGGCACTGTTATAGGCTTTGGAAATGAGCAGTAAACACCAAAGCTTATGCTTTCATAGAGATTATACCAAACTGTAGGTCAAGTGTGTAATTTTTATTGCTGTCATAACAAATTACCAAAAACTCTGTTGCTTAAAACAAGGTATTATCTTACAGTTCTGTATGTGTGAGAAGTCCTGCATGGGTCTCATTGGCTAAAATCAAGGTAGAAGCAGAGCTGCTTCCTTTTCTGGAGGCTCTGTGGGAAAATCATTGATTTACCTTTTCCAACTTCTGAGATGCTGCCTACATTCCTTGGTTCATTGACTCTTTTAGCCATTTTCTTTTTTTTTTTTTTTTTTTTTTTTTTTTCCTGTGATTTCACTTTTTTTTTTTTTTTTTTTTTTTTTGTACTTCAATGTTCATAGCTTTATTTAAAACATCCATTAATTAGAAACAATCCAAAGATCCATCTTCAGGAAAATTATAGTGTATTCATACAATGGGATATAATACAGCAGTGAAAATGAGTTAATAACTATTTTTTTTTTTTTTTTTTTTTAATGCCTACTAGTGCAATTGCTGGGTCATAGGGTAGTTCTATTTGTAACTTTTTTTTTTTTTTTTTTAATTTTTTTTAATATATGAAATTTACTGTCAAATTGGTTTAGCCATTTTCAAAGGTAGCATCATAGCATCTTTCTGACCAGTCTTCCATAGTCCCATCACTCTCTCTGCCTGTGTCTTCTACTTTTTGTAATCATGTTGAGCCCACCTGAATGCTCTAGGGTAATCTTCCCATCTCATGATCTTCAAATTAATTATATTTGCATAGTCACACGTTCTAGGGATTAAGATGTGGCCATCTTTGGGAGCTATTATTCTGTTTACCACATAAAGCACACTTTGGTTGAGTTAGAATTGCTCTATTTGCTGTTCAGTTTATATTAATATAACCAACCCCATGCAACACAGCTTATGATTTTATTGTTGTTGCTTTGTTTTGCACCCTAGGTTTATGCCCAACTTCCAGGGGGAATTATATTTTGATTAATAAATTATTCCTTCCCAATTCTATCTAGAACTTTGCAGTTGTGTTTTTCCTTTAAACTACTGGGAGGTGGAGATGTAAAAAGAAACCCGATAGCCAGAGGAGAAAACCCGAATCCATTTATTATTTCTATGTAAAGCCTGGGTGCATGATATCTTATTCATTGACCTGGATCAGAACCAATGTTGAAATCTCATTGCTGAGATGTGATGCTATGACCCTGAGGAATGAATTTAGTTCAGCACGGACGAGGCCATCAGTGACAGTCACTGTCTCTTTCTGGCATATTATGTCAAGATTTTTAGAGTGTCAGAATCTGTTATAACTTGGATTGAAATATGACAACCTGTCAGAAAATTTCCACAACTGATAACATCCCCTTGAGGTTAATAGACAAAATTATATGATGGCATAATTTGTGTAATATAATTCATAAATTCCTTCTTACAAAGTCTCAGGGGTGGGATTTTATAAATAAGTAGTCAGTTTTACTGTACTACTCTGTAATACTTGATCTTCTTTGCTTGAAATATATTTGAAAAATATGGTGAGACACATTTCAAATCAATTCAACATGATAAGGTTTTGTAGGTAACCTACAATACAGGACACACACTGCCAGGTGTGGTGGGTACATTAGAGGAATAAATGATGGCTCCTACTCTCAAAGAGCTGAAAAGCTTGTTGCTGTAATGATGTAAACACAGAAAATAGCTGAAGAACATTACAAGTTAGTATATTCAAGCCTGCTATAGACCAATGAACTATGGAAGCACAGTGGGTTCTGGGTGAGGTGGTAAAGGCTAAAGAGATGTTTAGACTCAAGATAGGATTTGAAAAATGGGGAGCTGCATATCCAAGTGGAAGGAGATTTATGAGCAGAGTCCCCAAGATTAAAATAAGAATTTGAGGTACAAAGTACATTAAGATTATCAAGCTGGACAAAGGAGAAGGAGTTGTGAAATAAAAGACTGGATAGTGTTTGGGCATGTCTATTTGTACCTACATTCATGTGTGTGTGCTCGTGTGTCTGCATGACATATACACAGAGTACTGTGACACAGCCAAAGAAAGGGCACAATGCTAACCAAGACAGTGACAAAGGAGGCTTTTATTGATTGTGTGCTAGATATTTATATGCATCATCTCATTTAATCATCAAAACAACTGTGTGAGATAAGCATTTTTAATATCTTAGTTTTACAGATAATAATAAAAAAATTGAGGCTCAGATAAATTGAGTTATGAGCTCATGGCCACACAACTAGCAACTGTCAGCGTGGGGCTTCTAATCCACTTTATTGGTCTTAGGGGAACCCATTTCCTTAAAATAGTGCTAATTATTAGCAATAGTCTGCTCTGCTGCAATGCTTTTTTTTTTTTTTTTTGGTTCATCTGCTCTCTGTAAAAGGGAATATCACTGAGAAAATCATGTTGGTTCTTACATGATTTTCCTCAGTGTGTTCGTAGTTTATAAATAGCAAGCTTTTTCATATTAAAGAGAAAACATTGACTATATATGATTTGAGAAAAAAATTGAAAATACCACAGAACTTCTTTCCTTGAGAGCAACAAGTGCCTGGCTTAGTAGGTTCTGTGACTTCACTTTTTACTAAGTTAAATTATTTTTTTTAATTTTTAAAAAAAGTTTACTTTTGAGAGAGAGCATGGACAGGGAGGGGCAAGGAGAGAGAGAAGGAGAGGGGTGGGGAGAGAGACAGAGAGAGAGAGAGAGAGAGAGAGAGAGAGAGAGAGAGAGAGAATGAATATCCCAAGCAGGCTCCGTGCTGTCAGCGTAGAGCCTGATGTGAGACTCAAACCCATGGACCATAAATAAGATCATGACCTGAGCCAAACTCAAGAGTCAGACGCTTAACCAACTGAGCCACCCAGGTGTCCCCTAAGTTAAACTGTTTTAAACAAAAGATAGCATAGTAGATACTCTTGCACCGTGATTTTTTTTCTCACTTTACCATGTATCTTGGAAAACACAACATACCAGTTCCCAGAGATCTGCATTTTTTTTTTTTTTTTTGGTACAGCTACATAGTGCTCCATTGTGTAAATGTATCCTGATTGTTTCTAATCATTCTCCCATTTTTTGACATTGAGGTTATGCCTAGATCATACTACTTAAAACAGTGATGCAATAAATAACCTTTTGCATATGTTTAAAAAATATTTTTGGAGATATATCATTAGTGTAATTTCCTAGTTTTGTTAGATATGCCAATTTCTCCTTCACAGGGTTGCACCAATTCAGATTTCTACTTATCCCCATACATAAGAGTTCCTGGTTCCCTAACCTGCTAATAGAATCTGTTGTCAAGTTTTTAACATTTTTTGATGAGTGAAGTAATTCAGAGTGCCTTTGTGCATTTTGCTTACCAGGAATGAAGTTGACATTTTTTTCATATATTTAAGACCTAATTTTTATCTTTTTTTTTTTGCATTATCTATTCATGTCTTTTCCCCCACGATTTGTGTCCTTATTCCCTTACTTTGTAAGATTACACCTGCACATACAGAGATACATATGGGACACACATACACATATATACACAGTGGTTGCTTTATGTCTGTGATATATTTTGCAAATATTTTTTACTAGTTTGTTATTAGCTTTAGTTTTGTTTCTGGTGTTTTGTGCTGTGCAAGGTTTTTTTTTTAATGTTTGTATAGTCAAATTATCACTCTTTTATGGGCTCTGGATTTAAAATTAATAAAAACCTCTTTCCTAACTATATCCAGTTTAGAAAGGAATTTCCTCTATACATGGCTTACAGTTAGATCTCAGACCACTGGGAATGTATTGTGTGCGTGATGCATGATATAGATCTAATTTACCACTATTTCCAAATAGTTATTTCATTTGTTAATGGCCCATATTTGTGATTTTAGATGCCACTTTCATTATATTCTGTATTCCTATAAGTACTTGTCTGTTTCTGGACTTTTACTCTCTTCCACTGTTCTATCTGACCACTCATGTGCCACTACCCCACTGTTTTAATCATACATGTTTGATATGTATTTAATGACAGGTTGAGTTAATGCCCCACTCAGTTTTTCTTTCACAGTGTTTTCTTAGCTATTCTAGCATGTTTATTTTTCCATATAAATTTTTGTATCAAAAAATATCTGGTTTCATAATAAATATTGTCTAGTTTCATAATAAAGACTGTTCATATTTTTATGTTAAATTTATGCTTTTCAAATTTATAAGTTAACTTAGAATTAATATCTTTGTGCTGTGGTTATAAGCTTTATGCTTATGCTACATAAGATAAAGAAATACCTTCAGTTTCTGGTATGACTTTCGGGAATATTTTAAAGTTTTTATCATATAAGTTTTATACATTTCATTTCTTTTTGAGAACATTTGCCAGAAAGTTACTATCATATCATCCTCAAAAAATGAGACTCCTCTCCTACCCAAATTCCTATGTCTCTAGTGGAATTTTTTTATCTACCTGCATTGAGAAATGCCTTCTATATGTTAAACAGCAATGTAGATGGTGGCCATCCTTGCTTTGTTGTCTAATTTTGATGGAAATGCCTCCATTTCCCCATTAAGTAAGATGCTAGCTTTAGGACTGAGGTGTGTGCATGTATGCATAAAAATAAAAATGCAAAAATTAAAAAATATATCTTTTATATATATTATACATGTAAATATAAGATATATAATATATTATAAATATAAATATAAAAATCATATTTACAATGTGTTGTTATATATCATATATGTATATTATAATAATTGTTATATATCATATATGTAATTTAATATATTAATTATATGTAATTGATATGATATATATTATATAGTATGTGTATAAAATTTTTATATTTATATTTATAATTAATATATAATTAATATATATTATATATAATTGCTATATATCATATATATGTATATGTATATATAATATATATTTCATATATATTATATATAGTACATATATACATATATTATATCTATATTACATATATACATATGTATATATATACACATTATATATAGTATTTTGTATAAAAATTTATAATATATTATATATAATTGCTATATATTATATGTATTTAATATATATTATATTATATTATATTATATTATATTATATTATATTATATTTAGTATTTTTTATTGAGAATGAAAAATGAATTTTTTCAAAAGCTTTTTCAGGATCTGTGAATTATTATCAAAACCACAATGAGATACCACCTCACACCTGTCAGAATGGCTAAAATTAACAACACAAGAAACAACAGGTATTGGCAAGGATGCAGAAAAAGGCGAACCCTCTTGCACTGCTGGTGGGAATGCAAGCTGGTATAGCCACTCTGGAAAACAGCATGGAGTTTCCTCAAAAAACTAAAAATAGAACTACTTTACAATCCAGAAATTGCACTATTAGGTATTTACCCAAACAATACAAAAATACAGATTCAAAGGGGTTACATGCACCCCAATGTTTATAGCAACATTATCAACAATAGCCAAACTATGAAAAGAGCCCAGATGTCCATTGATTGATGAATGGATAAAGAAAATGTGGTGTGTGTGTGTGTGTGTGTGTGTGTGTGTGTGTGTACATATATGTGTGTGTGTGTGTATAATTGAATATTACTCAGCAATCAAAAATAATGAAATCTTGCCATTTGCAATGAGGTGGATGGAGTTAGAATGTATTATGCTGACCAAAATATGTCAAGCAGAGAAGGACAAGTACCACATGATTTCACTCACATGTGGAATTTAAGAAACAAAACAGATGAATATATGGGAAGTGGGGGGAAGAGAAGAGAGGGAAACCTTAAGAGACTCTCAACAATAGAGAACAAACTGAGGGTTAATAGAGGGAGGTGGGTGGGAGATGGGCTAGATGGGTGATGGGCATTAAGGAGGGCACTTGTTTTTATGAGAAATGGGTGTTGTATGTAAATGATGAGTCACTGAATTCTACTCCTGAAACTAATATTACACTGTATGTTGACTAAAATTTAAATTAAAAAAGTATATAATGTTACAAAATGTTCATGCCTGCTAATATTTTAGTGCATTGGGACCAATGTGACACTATTGATGTGAATCGCTTCTCTCTGTGACATATAAATACTTCTAGTATATATTAGCAAGTTTTGTCCATGTACTGGTGGACATGTGATGCCCTGATGTTTCATTCATTTTTATCTAAAATGAAATTATTCTCTTCACTCTTGGCCTCTGAGCATATAAAGTGAGAAATCATCTCTCAATTTCACTGAAGGAGTGGGGAGCACAAACATCTCTGAACATGGCAGCCCACTGTTGTCAACTTTTCTCAGATCCTGGAAACCATCCCTGTTCTTTTCTCTAGAAGGGTGATGGATCTGCCCATCAGAATATAGGGAGGCCCCTCCTTCCTGACATCACTAGAGCTTTTCTCTTTCTCACTTTCACTAGTGTTTTTCACTTTTCTCATGGTTCAAAGAATGGAAAATGCATCAGAGGACCTGGAAATTAATATGTGAAGCATGTTTTACGGCCATCAGGTGCTTACAAATACATTATCTCATTAGGCAGATTGCTTCAACAATCTGTGAGGCAGGCAGGACAGGTAGTTTCATTTACATTTCAGAAAATATGTAGCTGAATCTTAAAAAGGTGAGGGACAGAGGTAGGATTAGGAACCTGGTCAAATTATTAAACTTCTTTTTTCTTTTCATTAATCCTTTCTGTCTCTCTGAGGCTTTTGAAAGACATTTAACTTCAGTTTTTAATCGCTAAAGTTGATTGTGGGAGGGAGACAAGGATTAGATGATTTATAATGTAGTTTCCAGCCCTAAAGAATTGTTTCCCACTACAACACACACACACACACACACACACACACACACACACACACACTTCTCATAAACACACCATCCTCCTTATTTGCACCATTACCCCTGAGTTCAAACCCTCATAATCTCTCATTGGAAATGTATTAATAATCTCTCAATTCCCTTACCTCCACTTTAGTCCCTACAATCCATCTTCCATGCTTACACCCAAGATAATTTTAAAGTGCAGACTTGACCATATTGTTCTGCAGCCTCAAACTGCAGAATTGTCTTCAGAGCCAACTGCAGCCTTTTAGCCTGGTGAGCAAGACTGTCTCCTTACATTTCCTCTCACTCCATGCTCTAGTTCTGGACATCCCTGAGGGTTTCCTTAACAGGACCACCTATGGTGTGATGTCTCCATGCCTCTGTCATGTTGCTCACTCTTCCTGGAACATAACTGATAATTGAAAAAATGTTTTTGGAATAAATTCAGTTTCTGGTACCTGGTTCACCTCTATATCAAAGGGAGGCATTTCTGAATGGATTTACCAGAACAAGGAATGAAATATGTATCTTTGGAATGAGACAGATGGTTGGGCCACAAAAGGTTTGGGCTCCTGTTGACTCTGGCCTCATTACGCCCTCAATAATAACATCTTCTGATTGGCTCGTGGGCATTACATTGTCCATGAGTATGTTAAATGGTAGGTTTAACTCATAGTCAAGAATATTATTTGGTTGACATTAGAAATAATAATGGTAAAAAGTTACATAGTGGTTACTAAATTTCAGAGATTTTTCTTAGCACTTTACATAGTCTGACTCATGTAATCCTTGTAACAAATGCATGATTTAGGGGCTATTATTATACCCATTTTATGGATGAGGAAAATGAAGCACAGAGAAGTTACGTGCCCTAACTGTGGTCATACAGCTAGTGGATGGCAGAGCTGGGATTTGAAACCAGGTGGCTAAGCTCCACAGAGTTGGTGCCTTCGCCACTACATTCTCTCACCTTTCTAGTAGGCCATATACACCAAGGGCAAATAATGACAGTTGTATCACAGGGTTCTGAAGATTAAATAAGAGACCATTTGTGCAAATTCCAGTACAGTGCTTGGCACACTGTAGGTCCTTAGTAAGTTGCTGATGAATTTAAAGAAAGACAATTAACTCCCAGTTCTGTAAATCACTAATAGATAAAACCATTATGCATATTCCTATCCCAGGTTTCATTTTTTAACTAATAACAGCATCTAATAATGGGATTTTAAATTCCCTAACTATAGCTCATGTGACTAAAAAGCATACACTAAAGGTGTGCCTTCACCTCTGTGAGATACAGAGCTGAGGTACTTAGCAGGGTAATTCCAGTCACCACACACAGGTTCATCTCAGGACACATCTACCTAAAGTGAATGAACATGGTTTAGCAATGCAGTTCTCAAACTTTTTTCTCTCAGGACCTCTTTACAGTCTTGCAAATCTCTCTTCATATCTAATCCTGCACTCAGCTGTTGGATATCACATGTTACATAGATTCTTGAAAATTCCACTATATCCTTGTAAGAGAAAGATAATTTTTTAAAAAGCAACTTAGTATTATTATAAAAATGTTAATTTTACCAACTCTAAAAGATTTCGTTGGAACACATAAGGGCCCCTGGATAACACTTAGAGAGTCATGGTTTAGCTGATAGTAAATGATTCCCAAATATGTATTTAATACAACAAGTTGACAAATCGTACTTAACATCCATACAGCACAATATCATTCCTTGAGCAGACATTTCATCCAGTGCTCACAAAGTTCTAGAAAATACATACTCTTAGGACTCTTTTCCCATTTGAATATATACACTCATTATACATACATCTGTGTGGATGAAGAAACTGAGGGTTAGATTAGTAAGGTTAAATAACTTGCCCAAGGTCACATAGATAATAAGCTGGTAAATAAGATTCATTTTCAAAATTTTCAATTTGATCTTAATCCTTAAGCCTAGGATTCTTTTGAGAAGGAGTTTAAATGCCATCCCCCAAATCTTGAGGTTTGGGTCTACATAGACCATTCATACCACAGCCTCAATTGAATGCCAATTGGTTTAGTTAAACACTCTACTGAATTCATAGATTTGTCAGATCAGTTCAAACAAATAAGCTGATTTTGCCCCAAGACACACCCCCAAACTTTATTTTTAATTATTTTGTGTCTTTGAAATCCATTGTTGTTTAGCAGGAACAAGGCAAGGGTGAATAGGCGATGAAGCTAGGAAGCAGTTTAACGGCAGTAAAAATGCAAATAGTAGATGAACAAAGTGTGCCAAACACAACCCTAGCCCATCACCATCCAATCCAAGAGGAGGAATGGATCCTGGGAGGAAGGTGGCTCCTGTATTAACCTATAAATTTCATGGATCATCGTCACTAGGTCCTTCAATCACAACTGAATGCCATTATAATCAGAGGGCTACACACTCAGCTGGTGTGTAGCAGAATAACAATTGTTTGCTTACATCACAAATTTTGGGACCATATAGAATCTCCTCGTTTTATCTGAAATCACTCTTTTGGGAATTCAGAGAAAAATGAGACATTCTTGCTCATCTATTCTGCAATTGAAATAAGAAATAAAGAGGGGAAAAAATCAGAGATCAACAGGTTTCCCTTCCTCACCCTTGGTGCAGGTTTACTGAAAAATTTATCTCTGACACTACAGATTCCCATGTGGGAGATGCCTTCAACTCATTTAAATTGTCAGGCTGGAGAGGCTTGGCGCTTTTATAGCTGGGGAGGAAAAACAATGGATCTTTATTTTTCTGCTACTCTAAGTATGGTTATATATGGAGGGAAATTGGTTTTGGGGAAGAAAGCCCAAAGAATGTGACTTCTACTTACTTAGTTATTTAGAACAGACTACATATGCTTTAAGAGAAAACAGAATATCAACTTTAGAAGGTGTGTGTGTGTGTGTGTGTGTGTGTGTGCGCGCACGCGCGCGCGTGTGTGTAAGCAGTCATTATCTTTGTGGATGAAAAGTAGGACTTTACTTGAAGTCTGTTAGAAATGATTCATAGGCGCTTTGCTTACCATATTTCCTTGGAAAATCAAATTAGGAGAAACATTAGGATTTCATTTCTTGAAATCAAGATGCTTAAAACTAGGAGGGACTGTATTTCATCACTTTGACACACACTTTGCCTGTGTGAGGCTATCCTCATCTTTGTTTCGTCCTTGGTAGTTTTTGGTCTAGTTTTAAGCACTCATGACTTTTTTCTACTACTTTCCATTAGAAGCAATTCCACAGCCCAATAGACTGTTAAGAAAGTTTGAGGGTTTTTTATATACTGATTCTTTCCCTGAAATTATTCTTTTTTTTAAATTTAGTATTTCTCCATCCAGTTATATCTCCCTTTAGTTATGCTTTAGTTATGCCTAAATAATTCTTTCTCCAGTTTAGTTTTCATCCCCTTAGGATATTTTAAGCAATCATCATGTCTCTCATCAGCTATGCTTTTAAGCTTGAAATGGCAGCCTTATTTACCGATGATGCTATTTCAAATCCAGTGTTTGTAAATAGAAGTTCAAGATTGAAGGACTAGAGCAGTGGGGATAAAATTGTTTGTTTGTTTACTTGTTTATTTGAAAATTTATTTTTATGTACTTCTTTGTGCTGCTAAAGGAAAAAAGGACAGAAAAAAGTATTGCTCTGAAGATTGCCGAAGAAAGTGTTTGGCTCAGTGCATTCTTTCTAATTCTCAGTTTTCTCAGAGTGGAAGAATCTAGCTTTGTAATATTTCTTTCTGAAAAATTATCCTATATGTTTTCTCTAAGAACTAAAAAGAAACTACAGAAAAGGTTAGAACTAATTTACAAAGATATCTTAATGCATCTGAGATGTGTAGGAATATAAAAAGAAAATATATATACATATATGTAAATATATATATAGTTGTTTTTTCATATATATATATATATATATATATATCTGAAAAGTTGTTTCAAATCATAGCTTGTTAATTACTTCACTAATACAACAGTATTTGAGTTTCTTATATGTGTTAAGTACTAGAGTAAGAAAAAATAAAGTCAGGGATTCTGCCCTTCAGAAGGGCATTGTGTAGAAAGGAATGAAAACAGGTAAACAGATAATAAAAATGCAAATGTAATAAGTGCCAAAATAAATGAGCAAGGACAATTTGGAATTTAAAAAATCCATAAGTGAAAAATTCCAAAGAAATAGAATCATTACTAATCTGCCCTCCATCTATTTTCTAATTTGGATATTTACATACTAGATGTTCTTGAAGGGGAGGGTACTTAAATGGTTTACAAGGTATTCAGTTTTGTGCTTTTATTAGAACTGGAGCTTTTGTACATCAGAGTTAATGTAAAATTACATAAAATAGGAAGGAGCATCCTAAATAGACTATTTAAAAATTTGGTTCACAATTCAAAGAAAGTTTAAAGCTGTTATTTAAAATGCATCATGATACATAGGGGCACTTGTACCCCAATGTTTATAGCAGCACTCTCAACAATAGCCAAATCATGGAAAGAGCCTAAATGTCCATCAACTGATGAATGGATAAAGAAATTGTGGTTTATATACACAATGGAATACTACGTGGCAATGAGAAAGAATGAAATATGGCCTTTTGTAGCAACATGGATGGAACTGGAGAGTGTGATGCTAAGTGAAATAAGCCATACAGAGAAAGACAGATACCATATGGTTTCACTCTTATGTGGATCCTGAGAAACTTAACAGAAACCCATGGGGGAGGGGAAGGAAAAAAAAAAAAAAGAGGTTAGAGTGGGAGAGAGCCAAAGCATAAGAGACTGTTAAAAACTGAAAACAAACTGAGGGTTGATGGGGGGTGGGAGGGAGGGGAGGGTGGGTGATGGGTATTGAGGAGGGCACCTTTTGGGATGAGCACTGGGTGTTGTATGGAAACCAATTTGACAATAAATTTCATATATTGGAAAAAAAATAAAAAAATAAAATGCATCATGATAGAGAGAACTAATCTTATTCACAGTATCACATTGCATTAAATTAAGTTTGGTGCCGTGGCAACCAACTAATCTGTATGTAGAAACGACCCATTGGGAACGTGGGATGATACTTAGAATTACATTCACTATATTCCTTTTAGATAATACTGTTTTTAAAGGCTAGATATTTAAGACACCCATTCCCATTCCAATTACTTTTTCCATGTCCTGACCAAAATCAGTTTGTTTTGCCTCTGGCTCGAGCTGACCATTTGTAGGTAAATTATTAATTGATTGACTGGATTATCACAAGATGAATAGAACTCAGCATTAAGTTCATTAAAAGTAATAGGAAAGTAAAACAGTTGGTCTAGTTACTTTGACATATAAGCATCTAAATCAAAATAATATATATTTTTCTTTTTCTTTTTTTACTTTATTGTATTTTTTTAAGTTTATTTATTTATTTTGAGAGAGAGAGAGAGTGAGCAAGCAGGGAAGGGGCAGAGAGAGAGGGAGAGAGAGAATCCCAAGCAGGCTCTGCACCATCAATACAGAGCTTGAGGCAGGGCTCGATGCGGGTCTCAAACTCAGGAACTGTGAGATCGTGACCTAGGCCGAACCCAAGAGCTGGATGCTTAACCGACTGAGCCACCCACGTTCCCCATTCTTCTTTCTTTTGTTAAAAAGTTTATTTATTTATTTTGAGAGACAGAGAGGCAGGTGTTGAGGGAGGGAGAGAAAGCATCTTAAGCAGGCTCCATGCTCAGTCCTGAGCCTGATGTGGGGCTCAGTCCCACAACCGGAAAATCACGACCTGAACCATTATCAAGAGTCAGATGCTCAACCAACTAAGCCACAGGGAGCCCCAAAATAATATTTTAAATAACAGTATTTAGGCATTATACTAGTTACTAAGTTGAAAAAGTTGCATTTTGTTTGATAGAATAAAAGTGATTTCAGCTCAGTGTAGGCCAAAATAATAGCTGATTGCCAGCTTTGAATACATTTATTAAGTTTTAATAGGTGGTATTTTCACAGGTTCAGAACAATGTCTAAGACTACTATAGAAAAGTTGAATTTGTGTTAGTCTTCCAAAATAAGTTAAATTTCTGGCAAAATTATTGAGTTAGAGGTCTTTGTGATTATGAGGGCTTTTGGAATATGTAAAGGTAAAAAAATGAACTTAAAGCTTTGGAAGATGGTGTTTAAGATTGGATGAGGAGCATTATTGTGTTTGGACTGGTTAATATTGTTATCTGTACACTCTTTACCATATAGTAAGCAAGTGTTCTAGGAGCAGTTTGGCAGATAGTTTGAAGAAAAGTTTAAGTAGGTTTTAGGGCCTAAGCTTTTTCATCTTAAAAAATGGGGATAATAATTGGTATGTTCCAGGATTGCTCCTAGGATGTAATATACAACATATACACACAAAGTAGCACATAATAAAATGTCAATAAATGGTAGCTGTAGTTATCAAAAATATCTTTCTCTGGTGCATGTTTGCCTTTTTCTGAGGCCCAGTTTTTTGCCCCAAGAAAATGCTTTAAAAAGCACTTTAAACGTATATGAGAGAGCAAAACTTATAGGGGAACCACTGAGAGGGAGACTCAAACTCTTAACGTTGGAAGTAACTTTAATTCGGGGCACCTGGGTGTCTGGGTTTGTTGAGCATCTGACTTTGGCTCAGGTAATGATCTCACTTTCCGAGTTTGAGCCCCACATGGGGCTCTATGCTGACAGCTCAGAGTCTGGAGGCTGCTTTGCATTCTGTGTCTCCCTCTCTGTGTGCCCCCCACCCCTGCTGCTCGTGCTTGCTCGCGCTCTCTCTCAAAAATAAATAAATATTAAAAGAAGAAAAAAAAAAGAAGTCACCCTAATTCACATCAAATACCTAGTTCTAAGCACCAACGATGGGCAGAAATGAGGGTAGCAGACACCAGCCGGCCTGTGGCGCCACTCCCTCGGGTGTACTTGGCTGCCTCCCCACGCAAACCATTATGGGGCCTCACACTCCTCTCTTCTGCCATCGCCTGAAGCTCCACGGACAGAAATGTCCCATGGTAGCTAGACCATCACTCAGCTACTGCAGTAATTATTCACCTACAGCAGATTCCAGAATCCTCCACTCCTGGATTCAGGGGATGTGTTGTAAGACTCTGAAGCCTGGAGGCAATTAGCAGGAGACCAGAAAAAATAAAGATGATCTCAATCAAATTGTAAAAGTCGAAACCAACTAGAAATGTCAATGTAAACTTGATATCATTTGAAAGAGGGAAGTAGCTGTCACTTTTCTCTGTTTTCTTAACAAATATGAATAAGTGTGCAATAAAAAGTATTAGTTTTCACTTAGCTAGTCAGCTTTATTACAAACTGTAGCCCCACAGCACAATTGTTTGAGGTTCCTTTCACTGGATTTCTGGGTTTAAAATTGGAACTTTAAAACAAAAAGCACTAATCATTAACTAGTCCTGAAGTTATATTTCCCAACAAATGATAAGAACAGTTTTTACTTGGTTTCAATAATTTAAATTTTACTTCAGTTTCCTCATTGCAAAGAAGATAGACAATAAGGCAAAAAGATTGTAATTGAAGACAGAACATCTTCTGTTATTTTTTAATTGAAATAGATGATTTTTACTTACAATTCCATATGAATCCTTCATACCCAATCCCATTTCACTGTTTCTGTAGCCAAAAAAAAAAAAAAAAAAAAAAAAAGGGGGGGGGGAGTTGTAAATGCAGCAGAAAGATGTGCTAATTATTTCACATGGAAGACGGGAAACAGTGCACAACATAACACGTCACACAACACGTAGCAGTTTATACACATACAGAAATCATTACAATGCCTACTTCTTTTGAAAAAGTACCCGTCTAGGAAAGAATAAATAGCGCAGGGCAGGTTTTTGCTCTTTGTGGCTATGATTAGAGTCCTAATGCTGTGTTGCCTTAAACCGTGCCAATTTCATTTCTACAGTGAAATACGCTTTAGAGGACAGGAAGAAAACTGATTATTGAGTCAAAGGAAGGGAGAAAGCCAAAATAATCCACTGTACCTCATGAAGGAGTAGGGGGTGGGGGTAGGAAAACCTCAGAAGGCATTATAATAGCGTATTTCTTTATTTTAGGTAACAAATAAAATAGCAAAACATTTTTTCCCATCATAAAAACTGACTTTGATCCCCAGTACAGCCATTGAGTGGAAAATTGAACCACAATATAATTGCTTTCCCTGTGACCGATAAAGTGGTGTAACAAATTTTGTGTTTGAATGATAAAATCAGCAATTGGCCCCTAGCATTTCCCTCTGCCATTCCTCCAAGGACACTCAAGTCCCATCAGGCTCCAGGGCAAGACAAAGGGGTGGGGGGTGGGGGCTAACTGTAAATCTACTCCAAGTTGTTGGATTTCTCTTGCTTGCTTTAAGAAATTTTCTAAAAATAATAAAAATGTCCATGTTTGTCTTCAAATGCCTAATATACATCATTTCCGAATGTGGGGGAGAAAATCCACCCTTCATTGAAAACTGATTATGTTTATAAAAAAAAATCTAAAGCCATACTGAGAAAAATTATTTTACTCAAGAGTAAAATCTTATTAGAATGGGGAAATTGTCTTAACAGTCCTAGTGACAAATGCCACAGCTGTTTGATGCAGAAGCAGCAGCCAGAAAGAACGCTTGTCACAGGAAGGAAACCAGCATACATGTGTGAGCTCCTTAGGACAGGATTTAAACTGTGGAAAGATAATGGCACTTTCAGTGTGGAAGCATGGCAGAGCTTACCGGTCACTGTAGCAGACTTTCCCAGCCCATTTGGGAAAACAATCCTAAGTGGCAGTAACTATTGCGAAGTTCGGTGTCCCAGCTCTCGGTTTGTTATTTGATTGGTATATCTTCCAGAAGAGTGTAAACTCTAAGCCTCTAGAAGAGACATTTAATTACGGTATCAGTGTATCTAGAAGAGGGGAAAGGGTAAGAGGGAGCAAGATCCCAGCAAAGCAAGAGCCCTATAATAAAAGCCTTAAAGCTTCGATCTGGGTGTTTGTGTGAAAGCTCCTCTTCTACTTACGCATTTGATTTGCAAAGCTAGAACCAGATTTGCTCCTCTGTAGCTACCCACTTAAGTTTAGTTATGCACAAGAAGAATGCATTTCTTGAGTAGTGCTTCTGTTTTGACCTGAAGGTAGGGGAACATGAAGAGAGACCTAAGGAAAAATGTTTTCAAAGAATAGTTTCTTCAGAGTTCACAGAAGCTCTTCATTCTATTCGCTACGCTCAAATTAGAACATGGGCCCGAAAAGCAGACAGTAGGTGTCCTGAGTACTGTGTAGCTGATTTAATGGGGCAGCATTATGAGTAGTTTCATAATATTATTTTAAATTTTTTTCTGTGCTTTCCATATTTATACAATGAGCATGTATAGCATTTATTTTATATTTTATGTATATTTTGGACTCTAAGTTTTTTGAAAACTTTAATGTTGGAAATTTTCAACATGCATAAAAATAGAACCATATCATAATCCTGATGCACCCATTTCTTACATCCACAGTTATCAACTTGTGTCTGGTCTTATTTCAGGAACACCCCCACCTCTCAGATTATTTTGAAGCCAAACCAAAACATATTGTTTCATCTGTATTTTCTTATATATATTTCTAAAGATAAAGATAAGGACAAAAATATGACCACAATGTTATTGTCACACCTCAAGTAATGAACAATAATTCCTTATTTTTTCAGTATCAATTCATGGCATTGTTGCACATGTCCACGGTCCCTTGAATGCCCTTCAAATTTGTAATTATGTAATACATCTCATTAACAGTTTGTTTGCTTGCTATACATTGCAGCAAGAAATTCTTAATTTCCTTCTATATGTTTTATATTTTAATAAAATTCAATCAGTTGTCCTTAGAGTTTATTACCATTTGGAATTTGCTGATTTTATATCCTTGGTGTTACTGAACATGCCTTGTATTTCCTGTGCATTGATAGTTAAATCTAGAAACTCGATTATTTTAGACTTGATTTTTGGTGGGAAGCAGCAGGGAAAAGTAACACTACTCCTAGGTAGTATTATATATTTCCATCAGGAGGTACATAGTCTGGTTGCATCATTTTTGAAAATATCAGTTACCAATGATCATCAATTTACTAAGTATTGCTAAGAATGCTAAGTATAACATTCTAGATATGACAAATCTAGTACCCCCGCCCCCCAGTGTTGGTGAGGATCATGCACATCTAAAATAAGATAGAGTAATGGTAAGCATAGTAGGCAATACTTTTTCTTCTGGGCCCCTACTGGGTTAGCAATAAACAGCAGTTTTTATGTGACATGACAGTTGTTTAGGTGAGCAGGTTGGATTTTAAAAGGAATCCAGAGTCAAGTGCAATGCAGTGTTTGAAATATTCAATTTGATAATGATACTAAATTAGAATTTTAAAAAGGAATTTTTGATAATGATGATGTAGATTGATGGTTAGAACCCAAACTGTAACTTATAATAACTCCATATCTGAATTCATCAAATTGTAGGACCTTAAAAGCAAAAGAGAATTAATGATCTATCTCCCACTGAATACTACTAAAATCCAGTGAGGAAATAATGTGTATAAAGCAATTAGATCAGTGCCTGGTGCTTAGTAAGCACTTCTTAAAAGTTATATTATTGGTTGTTATAAAGATAGCATTCAGCATGATGGCTGTGTAAACATTTTGCTATGTAGGTGATTAACCTTGAGATTTTCTAACTGAAACTTTGGTGGATTCACTATATGGCCTGTCCATTAGAACATTAGTAATGGCCCTCTTGTGCATCGGCAAAGAAACATTTTATCCTCTCTTCTTACCAAAACCCTGCAATTAGGCTGTCCAAAGATCCTTTGCTACCCCAAAACAAAAGGGCAAATCAAAAGCAGTGGAATCCATGGGAAAGTGTGCATCATCTCCACACTTCCCTCTTGTTCCCATCAGACTACTCTACATGACATACAGGACAATCCTTTAAAATATACCAGATGAGGTCAACTTCCTGTTTGAGTCTTCTGCTGTCTTCTTGTAGTGGGTAATAGTGCCTCCTCCCCCCCCCCCCCCCCCGCCCAGAGATATGATTATGTTCTTACTCCAGGAACACTTGAATATGACTTTGTTTGGAAAAAGGACCTTTGTGGATGCAATTAAGTTAAGGATGTTGAGATGAAATCGTCTTGGGTTTAGGATGAGCCTGAAATCCAATGACAGGTGTACTTATAAGTGAAAGAGGAAACTTTGGGGGCTACAGATGTGGAGAAGAAGGCTATGTGAAGGCAAAGGCAGATGTTGGTGTGATGTGTCTGCAAGCCAAGTATTGCCAGCAGCCATCAGAAGCCAGGAGAAGCATGGAACAGATTCTCCCTCAGATCATGCAGGGGTAACCAATCCTACAAACACCTAGATTTCATTATTTCTGGCCTTCACAGCTGTGAGATAAACATTTTCTATTGTTTTAACCCACCCAGTTTTTGATAATATATTACAGCAGCCATAGGAAGCAAATACACACCCTTTGGAATTTTTTCCACAGGGTCTATGTGACTCACCCTCTGTCCATGTCTCAAACCTTGCTTCTTCTCTCTTGCTCTGCTCCAGTAACACTGACCTTCTTGCTATTCTTTGGCCATACTAGATTTAGATTCATTGCTATCTCAAGCCTCAGAATTTCACCTCCAGAAGGTACTTCTCCCAAATCTTCACCTGACTGGCTTCCTCTTTTCATTGAGGTTATGTTAAATGGCTGCCCCTCAGGGAGGCCCTTCCCTTATCATCCTACCTAAAATAGCCACTTTATTTTCTCACACAGCATTCTCTATTCCTTGCACTGCTTTATTTTTCTTAATGGAGCACTTATCACTACCTGACAACATACTAGCATTTCTTTGTGTTTAGTTTATCCCATTCCACTTTAATTTTAGGCTCCATGGAAGCAGGATATTTTCCTCTTTTTCAGCACTCAATCTTCAACACCTAGAATAGTGTCAGGGCTATCATAGTAGGCTTGGATTTAATACTTTTTGATTAATACCTGTGGTTTCATATGAAATCTAAAAGAATAGGCATCGATTTACATGACAATATTCTATTTTGTAGGAAATACATTAGTGGTCCCCATCCTAGGACTTGCATCATCAGAGATCTCAGAACTTCATTGCAGTAACTGTCATCTTAAAATCACTTGCTTCTCTGAAACTGGATTGGGGGCAACCAGTTTTCAAAATAAAGAGGGAATTTCTGACAAATTTGCACTCAAGGTGGGAGTGGCATGGAGAGACTCTCTGTGAAGCATAACTTGATTTATTCCATCGGGTGCCATCTTGGGCAGTCCTACGGAACAGATTGTGGCTATGGTGCACCTGCCTCAGATGTAGCTCTGCAATTGTCTGGAAAGAGAGTGTAGACAAGGTTTCCATTTGGTGTTTGACAGTAAGGTGGAGGAAAGGAGATGGGGACTGGGGATAGAGTTAGTTTTTGTGAACCAAACAGTGACTTTCTAGGATATTAAAACAAGAACCAAGTGGGATGCATTAGCAATTTAATCATTTCTGACTCATGTTTTTAAAAAGTGTGGTATGTTAAGAATCACTCTAGGGGAACCTGAGTGCTCAGTCAGATGAGTGTCTGACTCTTGATTTTAGCTCAGGTCATGATCCCACATGAGCTCTGGGATCAACCCCACATGAGCTCTGTGCTGAGTGTAGAGCCTGCTTGGGTTCTCTCTCTCTTTCTGTCTCTGTCTCTGTCTCTCTCTCTCCCCCTGCTCACTCACTCTCTCTCTCTCAAAATAAAAAAAAAAAAATAACTGTAGAGATCACTTGAAACTTACCTCAGAGTGTTGGGGTAGAGAATAGTGCATAGTTTGAGCCACGCTGAGGTTTTAACCACCGAGAAAAGACAATGGGAATATTTAGAAATATACTTAATTTTAAAGATGTTGAGAACCACCAACAGAAACTGTCTTACCTTTTAAGTAATTAAGGACTTGGGCCAAGAAACTGGAGGCCAAGTTAAGATAAATGGCAGCATCCCCAGCTGGGCAGAGTGCCTGGTGGAGTGCCACAGGGGACAAGCAGAACTAGGCTCAGTGCTATTTACATTTCTCTTCATGATTTGGTCAAAGGAACTAAGAACACAGTCATGAGATGTGAAGATTTAGAGACATTGCAAAGAAATGAAGAGCAGAGAAATGAGACTAATGGGCGGGCAAAGAGAAAACGAATTTCCATTTGGAGCATTTATAAGCAGAAACACAGATGAAGCACTGGAAGCAGTAGTGCTGACAAGAAAGTGCAAAAAGTTATTCAAGAAAGAGTACTTAAATTTAATATAAATCTCTAGAAAGGCTAATGGGGGCTACCAGGAGCTCTAAGTTCCCCATGTACCACTGAATGTGCTCCCTGTGTACCACTGAAAATGCAAGATAGTGGAGAGAAAGAGAAAATCTCACTCTAGACCTTTCCTCCTCCTGAGGGTGAGGGTAGGGAGGGTCAGCAGCTGGCTTTCTCCAGGTTCCTAATTCTAAATATTAGGATTTCAGAAGATACAAACTTGTCTCATGTCAGGCTGGCCCAACTCGAAAGGATTTGACAAATCACATTTACCAAATTGTCCCACTGATCAATTCGGAGTTGCCAACCATTTTTATAAAGGTAAAAAGAGACCGATCCCTTCATTACAACAGGTGCATGGAACTTTGTACGATTGAATAAAAATAAAAATTTAATTTTCATACTTACAGACAGAAAGAAATGGAAACAGGAGGAATAATGAAGGAAAGAAGGAGTGCAGAGGAGTATAAGTGTATGAGCCCTAGATCATGATTTTCAGATAGCGAATGAAGTGATTTGAGAGGGTCTTTTTTTTTCTTATCTGATAACCAGAGTGCCTTAATTTTAACTAGCAGTGGTTTCTCAATCTCAGTACTATTGACACTTTCAAGCATATCATTCTTTGTTTTGAAAGGGGTGTGTGTGACTTGTGCGTTATAGGTTATTTAGCAACATTCCTGGCTTCTATACACTGGAAGCCCATAGCAAACTCTACTCTAGTTGTGTATCTACACATTTCCCAATGTCACCCTCCAGTTGAGAAGCACTGAACTAGATAAATGGAACTGGAAAAACATCCTCCAAATTTGGAAGTGTTTCTATAGATTTCTAATAGAAAGATATCTTTTCTCTATATCTCTGTGCAGACTCTGTATGGCCTATTGGTTTCTCACATAGCCTTTAAAGTTTCAGGAAGGATGTAAAGATATTTGGCCAAGTCACTGGATTTGAGATGTTCTTTACACTTGATCCAAAAAAGACATTGAAATATGGGAAATTCTTACATTTTCATTTAAGATTTTAAGGTACACTCATGGCTTTAAGGCTTCCAACCTTCTGGCCTTGGGCTGACCCTGTATGGGTTGACCTATAGGGATGACACATGGTGACTTCTCTTGGTCCATCCTTCTCAGAGCAGAGCATTGTGCTGTCCACTGAGGCTTGTTTCTATTAAGCTAGTGCCTGATTTTGAAAAGAATGGTGGCTAGGCTGTCGCCTGACCAGTTTTATGCAAACCCAGCCAATCCCTGAGGCTGGGAATACATTGCCGGTACATATTCCCATGGTCTGAGTCCAGATGCCCCTGACCTGTGCTGTTTGCAAACACAATCAGGTGGAATAAGAATCACTTCAGGTCCTAACTTTGTGGAGCAGCCTTGCAAAACTACATTGGAGGGTTTCATATATTGATTAAGCACAGTAATATTAATATGATTTTTGCCTCTAGCCAACTTCTTTCTTCAGAACACTCCCAACTGGGACTGAGAAAGTTTCTCTGATTCCAGCTGAATACTAATGTGGTAAACTTTGTCGTGACCATTTGACCTGTGTCTTTTCTTCCTTTCTCTCATCTGCACCTCCCCCTTCCCCTCTGTTCCTCTGGAGAAAACGGCTTTCCAGGTTTCAGTGTGGGGCTCACGTGTCTCCTCAGCTCACCGCTGACGCAGTGACTGATGGTTCGCAGTGCTGCCTCCCTTGACCTCGTCAACATCAGAAACTGTTCTCAAATCTCAGTCATCTCTGACAGCCTTTGAGCAGAGAAATGAGACAGTCTCCGTGACACAAAGGCTTCTGGCCTGGGGTAAAAAATTCCTTTTGAAAAAAAAATTCGAACACTCTACAGACCACACTGCTTTCCATTCATCTTGCAGTCTGGCCCATCCATCCCCAACTCTATATTAGCTTTCAGACATTATAGCTTTTTCTGTGTCTTGGAGGCTAGCCACAGTAGCTCAGATGTTTTCACATTGTAATCGCTGAGTCCTGGCATAGCCTTCAGAGCAAAGAAGAAAACTGGGCAGTTTATACAGTAGCAGTTAATTTTGACTTCTGAATAGCAAAGTAAGAGTTCTTCCTCTTATGTAGTATAACATGGACTAGTCAATCCAAATAATATGGGGGGGGGGAGGATAGATAGGACCCCATAAATAACATAGAGAATTACCAGTTTCATTGAATCAAAATGATATTCTGGAGACTTTTAAATGAGAATATAGTACGTAAATAGAGAGCATGCATGTGATTTAAAATTTAATTTGATTAAGGTACATGAAAAAGAAAAGCCCTGAATATCAATCCTGATTTTTTTCTCCATTCAGCAAATAAACTATCCTGATACAGTGAAGCCCATTTTCTCCACCTCAGAATGAAATAAAATGTCTATTTCCTTCAGTTCTAGCCTTAGCCCATTTATGTTTCAGAATGCCAGATCTTTGAGGGGGCACCTGGGCTGCTCAGTTCGTTAAGTGTCTGACTCTTGATTTTGGTTCAGGTCATGATCTCACAAGTTTGTGAGATCAAGCCCTGCAATAGGCTCTGTGCTCATAATGCAGAGCCTGCTTGGGATTCTCTCTCTGCCCTGCACAAGATCTCTCTCTCTCTTTCAAAGTAAGTAAATAAACATTTTTTTTTAAAAAAGGAATGCCAAGTCTTTGAAGTCATTAGAAAAATTACTTTAAAATACTCCTTTCCCCACTCTGACTCAACCAGGTTGATAGCAGTACTGCATGGTGGCAGAGGTGGCTAACCATCCTGTAGAGCTACAGGAAACAGTAAGTGTAGAGCTTTTGGTAGGAAGCAGCTGCCCAGCTGAGGCTGTACTTCCCAGCATCCCCTGCATCTTAGTGGGGTCATGTGACTGAGTTCTGATGAACAGAAAGTTAGTGGCCATGATGAGTACCATTTTAAGGCTTGGCACCTAAAAACCTCCTGGCAGAGTTGTCAGATGAAAACACAGGATGCCCAATAAATTTAAATGTTCAGATAATTACACACTGCATACTTACACTAAAAAATTATTCATTGTTTATTTGAAAATCAAATATAACTAGGCATCCTGTATTGTAGCTGGCAACCTTGTTTTCATGCAAGACCCTCTTTTCCTCTCCTGAAGGTGTTGGAAGCCACACTGAATCTTTAAGAGCCTCCACCTGTCTGGATCTCTGACCCTGTGTGTGGAGCAGAGCCCTTCTCCTGCCATACAGTAGATTGTACACAAACCAAAAAATCTATTCATATTGTGTTCAGTCACTAAGACTTCAGTGTTTGTCTCTTTTAGTATACTTTAATTAATAAACATGCAGTCCTAAAGCAGAGAAACAGTTTTCTTTTTATCTCACACACTTACCAATGGACCTCAGAGTAGTTCAAAGGGACTCAGAGGTCATCTTTCCCAAGCCAAGGTTTTTATAGAAAAAAAATCTAGTTCTAAACACAGTAAATGACTTGGCCAAGTCTCTGCTGAACTATGACAGAGCCAAGATTAGCATTCCTCTTTGTTTTTTTACCTCCTTCCTTACTTAACCATGGTGTCTTTTCTCTTTTCTTTTTAAAAACATTTTTTAATGTTTATTTTTAGGTGGGGGGGGGGACAAGGAGAGAGGGAGACACAGAATCCAAAACAAGCTCCAGGCTCTAAGCTGTCAGCACAGAGCCTGATGAGGGGCTCGAACTCACAAACTGCGAGATCGTGACCTGACCTGACTGAGCCACCCGGGTGCCCCCACAGTGTTTTTTCATCACCAAATAATGGACATGTACCAGCCCCACAATTGTCAGTGATACTATAAAGTCTCAGATAACTTTTTGTTCCTCACATGGCTCCTCATTTATGGGGAAAAGGGATGCCTTTTATGGCAGTGACATGTGACAAATATTATATGAAAAATGGCAGATGTAGACAATATCTAGAGAAAATGTTACTGGAATTCAGAAGACAAAGACATTTTGGAGAGGGATGCTGGGTGGACATTATTGAACTTGAACAAGTCCTTATGAAAAGGGCAGAACTTGGACCAACCAACAGAGAGGTCTGAATACAGGGGATATTCATGCAAAGGGAACAGTGAAGGTAAAGAGCTTATGAGCAGATATTCACAAAACAAGAGGAACAATTAATGTCCCAGTGTCTTGTGGCTCACTCAGAAGGCAAGTGGCCAAACAAGGGTACCCGAATTCATGTGATCTCCTTGGGCTTACTGGAACATATATATGTACTGGAAAACCAGGGAGTTTCTGCAGTTTGGGCTCATGATCTCCTGGCTCATGTGTGCCTTTTAAGGAATTGCATGCTGGGAGTGTCTGGGTGGCTCAGTCTGTTACGCTTTTGACTTTGGATTTCGGTTCAGGTCATGATCTCACACTTTGTGGGATCGAGCCCCACATCAGGGTCTGCACTAATAGTGCAGAGGCTTTGGGGATGCAGCATATTGATGATACATTGTGGTAAGGTTTTTTGTTTGTTTGTTTGTTTGTTTGTTTGTTTTTTTCTTCTTTAGCTGGGAGAGAATACCTACACTTAGTATTCCCTTTTAAATTCAGGAAAACCAGTACCAACATTGTGATATGGATTCTCCCACTTGTTAATGGGAAGTTAAAAACCCATGAATCTTGGGGGTGGGGCTGGGAAAGTGAAGGGAGATGAGGGCTTTTTCTTTCTCTTTAGATTGTGGAAAGGCATTGTTATTTGCTGTTGAATTGGAGTATGGGAAGGATCAGACTCACTCTCAGCATCCTCAGTGATAATATTGACTCATGTGACTACGGGGCTTACTCCTAACCCCATGACCATTTAATATGTTTTGGGGGTTTGTACTGTGGTGTATGGTATGGTAAGGATTCCAGCATATCAAACAAAGGAGAAGAGATTCTTGCTGAATTTTACTTTGGAAGGAAGGCCACTCGGTATCTGAGAAAAGTCTCTATTGAGTTTAGACATTGGACCAACCTTGGCACACTAATATGTTTGAATCCCTTTGTCCATCTAAGTGACTGTGTTGTGGAGAATTTATGCACTTTATCACTGTTTAGAGTTTCTCAAAACATAGTTATTATCTATAAGGTGTTATATGAAAATAGGCACAAATAAAATAAATCTTTTTTGGTTGATTTGTGTAAACAGATACATGTTTAAATAATTTAAAATTTAAAAATTTATATGTTTATAAAAACAATAAAAATAGTCCTTCATGGTAATCATTATCTTGTTATGTGTTTATTTATTATTTTTGAGAGAGGAGAGAGAATGAGTAGCAGAGGACAGAGAAAGAGACAGACAAAGGATCCAAAGCAGGCTTTGCACTGTCAGCGCAGAGCCTGATGCGGCACTCAAACTCAGGAACCATGAGATCATGACTTGGGCTGAAGTCAGATGCTTTATCAACTGAGACCCTTAACAGTAGTCATTATTTTTTTTTTTTTTAATTTTTTTTTTTCAACATTTTTTATTTATTTTTGGGACAGAGAGAGACAGAGCATGAACGGGGGAGGGGCAGAGAGAGAGGGAGACACAGAATCGGAAACAGGCTCCAGGCTCCGAGCCATCGGCCCAGAGCCTGACGCGGGGCTCGAACTCACGGACCGCGAGATCGTGACCTGGCTGAAGCCGGACGCTTAACCGACTGCGCCACCCAGGCGCCCCAACAGTAGTCATTATTAATCAGAGCTCTTTTTCATCCATTTAGTAGACATATTAATGCAATTAATGCAATTTATCAAGCAGAAGAACCTGATGATTAAGAACATGAGTGCTAAAATAAAAAGGAAAAAAAGCAAGCATGAGTGCTGGAGCCACATGCCCGGGAATACTGGCTTCTCAGTCTGAATCTTATGGCCTTAGGCCTAACCCTCTTTTTCCTTTCTGTCTCAGTTACTATTGCTGTGTAACAAATTACCTCAAAACATAGTGCCTTATAACAATTGGTTTATTCTACTCATGGATTCCCAGGGTCAGGAATTCAGACAAGGCACAGCAGGAATGGCTGTCTCTGTTCCATGATGGCTGGGGCCTCAGAGTGGGGAGGGTTGTAAGCCTGAGGGTGATTTGATAGCTGGAGACTTTCAGAATCCCCTGAAAGGGGGTGGGCTGAGCTGACTAGAATACTAGAACTATTCACCAGAACACCTGCATGTGGCCTTTTCATGTGACTTGGTATTGTTCCATCATGGTGACTCCAGGATGGTCTCATTCCTTATAGAGCTCCTTAGACTCCATATGAATGTTCCAGGAAATAATCTGAATGCTGCATTGCTTTTTACGACCCACCCTGAATATCCTTCCCCTTATTTCTGTCATATTCTATTGGGTGAAGCAGCCACAGGTCTTTCCAGATCTGAGGGCAGGAACCTAGACCCCATCTCTGGCAGCTGTGTTGAAAATTTCTGCAGTTTCCTCAAATGGGGATAAGAACAGTACCTTCCTCGTGTGGTTTTTCAGGGTTATATGAGCTAACGTTCATCAAGTGCTAAGAACAGGGCATGGTACACAATAGTATTCAAGCAAGGACAGCTTTTTTTCCAGGTGACAGGCTAAAAGCTTTCAGAGGTGAAAGAGACTTATTAGCCTTGTCCTCTTTGAGACCTTCACATGAGTTTGTTGAGGTCTTCTGTATGCAACCTGGAAATTCTGGAGCAGAGCATTAGCTAATTTCATTGTTCAGCCCTCCTCCTCATCAGATGGTCCTATGAGGTGAATAGGGCGCAGCATTATTCTCCTTATTTAGCTGAAGAGAAAATTGAGGCCCAGAGAGGTTAAATGATTTGCCTAAGGTCAGAGAATTAGTGACAGAAGGCAAGGCTGGAGGAAAGTTCACAAGCCTCCAGTGTTTGGCTTCTGTTAAGTCCCAGACAGCAGTCAGACCAGGTCTCTTCAATATGCCCTTTTCTGAGGGAGAGGAGGGGGCTTCACTGCCACCACAAGGGGCAGGACCAGCTCTGTAGGCACAGAAGCCTGAAGGCTTCATCTTGACTTTGGCCTCTAATGAAGCTGTTGTCACATCCATCCTCTCCGCCCTATAGGAAAACACCGCACTACTGGGGGACCTCATTAAAAGAAACGCTTTAGCAGAAGGCAGAGTGCAGAGGAAGGAATGGGGAGCCTCTTGCTCACAGACCTCGCCCCTCTCTGTGGTTACTTCCCTCCAGCAGTTCACTTGTTCTGCTCTCCATGCAACTCCTCCCTCCCAGCTCCCTCACCTCCACTCCCACTACAAATAAATCTCCCATTAGCTCCACCAGTGGCTTCTGAAGGAGCGCAGCAATAAATTGAATTTCCAACTTATACAGGAGCTTGGCAAGTAGAGAACGAATTTTAAAAGGGCTGCTCATCCGTGCTTCTCAAACTGTTAGTCATTCCCAGCAACGCAGAAGAGAGCCGCCTGCTCCCCTGATTCCTTGTATTTTCTTCCTGGTGGAGTCAGATTTGCATTCTCTTCTAATCCAGTCCAACTGCCAGGGCCAAGCCCTGAGGGCTCAGATTCGGCCGAGTTCTGTATGGTCTGTGCCTGGGAGAGCTGCTGGTATAAAACATGCAGGGGGCCTGGGAGGCTTGACTTTAATCCCCAGCTGGGTCTTGGTATTTCTTTCTCATTAAGGGCGGGAGGGTTATCAGAGCTGGGAGAATGGTGACAGATAAGTTCCGTAATTCATTTCTCCCCACTCTTGCACAACCTATAAATGTCTTTGTCACATATTTTTCCTCCAGAGAGGAAACTGATTATTGTGACAATCATCACCCACCACCTGGAATTTAGCATCCCAGATGAACCGGGATGAAACTCCAGAATAGAACCACTACCAGTAATGATGGAGGGAGATTATATTTATATATGTTTTAAGAGCTTCACTGGCAGATCTATCATGTGCATGCTACTAGATAAGAATCCAGTTGATTCTTATGCATATGAACTTTGAAAATCGCTGATGAGGACTTACAAAATTAGGCCCATTTTACAGATAATACCGATTTTACAGATAATAGAACAAGAAGGCACTCCTTGGGGTGCTTGGGTGGCTCAGTCAGTTAAGCATCCCACTCTTGATTTCAGCTCAGGCCCTCATCTCAGGGTGTGTGAGATTGAACCCCACATTGGGCTCCACACTGACGGTGCCAGTGCTGAGCCTGTTTGAGATTCTTTTCCTCCGTCTCTCTCTGCCCCTCCCCGACTCTCTCAATCAATCAATTAATCAATTAACTTTATTTAAAAAAAAGAAGAACTAGAAGGCAGTCCAGAAGGACATCTTTTTTGTGGGGGAGGGAGGGCAAGTGATCCTTCATATATAGCCTACTAAATTTAAGTAATGCATTACTTCTAAGAGTTAAGGTTTAAGTTCTATACTTTGATTAATTGCTGAATTGACTGGTAAAATACTGGGTGAGCATCGGTTAGTGAGTTATGTACTGGGGATCCAAAGATGATTAAAACATCGTCTTCATCCTTAGGGACAGCTGTTGTTGACCAGGGCACATCTCCCCCATTTATCTTGAGACATTTGGCAATGTGTAGAGACATTTTTGGTTGTTATAACTTGGGGTGAGAGTGATACTAGCATCTCATGTGCAGAGACCAGAGAGGCTGCTAAACATCCTACAATCCACAGGACAACCTCGCAACAAAGAATAATCCAGCCCCAAATGTCAATTGTGTCAAGATTGAGAAATCATTCTTAGAAAGCTGACAGTCTTGTTAGGAGGCAGGCATCTAGACAGTTACAATAAATATATTTTAATAAATGCCAGCATGGAGATAGATGGGAGGTGTAATTTTAACAGAAATAATGAGAAAATCATGGAATTAGAACTGATGCCTCCTTCCTCTTGCCAGCCACCACTCCCTTTTGCTCAAGTTCAGCTGTTTGCCTTCTATTGCAGGGAAGGAGTCATGCTCTTTATTTTTTTTTTCCTTATTTGAGGTGTCTGATTATTGTGTTTAATAATAAAGCTCCATACCATACAGGTCTAAAAGAAGGCTGGAATATTGGAGAAAGTTAGGGTTATTTTCCAATAGGTAGGGTTCTGGGTTACTTGGAGAGCCAGAGACCCCTTAACCATTTCAATCTTTCTTCTTCCCAATTGTCTTCCTCTCTAGTCTTCAAATAAAACTATAGCGAGTGATATCATTAAGCTTTCAGGCTGTGAGAATTATTGGGGAAAGCACAAGTTTCAAAGCCCTGGAATCCCCTTCTTTATCACTTGTATACTGAGTGTCATTAAAAAAATAATTTCCCCACTGTGGGCCTCAGTTTCTACACATGCAAAATTAAGTCATTGAATAGATGATCCTCTAGTTCTCTTCCAACATATTGGCAAATGAGCAGCTTTATGCGTTTTTATTTTCTAATCTCCTGATGCCTCCTAGACCGCATATCTCCTCTTATTTTCACACTCAAGAGTTAGAAAAAAATAGGGTGACCCCTGTTCTGCCATGCTTTTTTTTCCAGTGGGATGAAGAAGAGAGGCTTACAAGAGACTAATTGTACACCAGCTCCTGAAGGGAAAAGATACCACTTTTTCTCATGGGCTGGGCTTTGATCATTAAACACTGAAGGTATGGAAAGGGATGCCAAGAGGAGCACAGAATGTATGTCTGAGAGGATGCTTCCCTTCAGGATCAGAGTGTCTAGTGATCGTCCGCTAAGCCTTCCTCTCTCTGTGCTAAAGACAAAATTATTTTGCAAAGGGATTTTTTTTCCTTTCAACTGTTTCCATTTAACTCTAAAGACTATTTCTAAGTTTGCAGAAATAGTGATGCATAGTAGATCAGTCAAAATATGGAGACTGGTCAATAATAGAAAATCTATTCAGAGTTATTGATTTTATTACTGAGGTGTATATGACCTCTCTCCTTTCTGAAGTCTTTATGTTTTCACTTGGTTAGCAGTTCAATGTTCTGCCATGATATTTTCCATTATCCACTTATCTCTCCAACTAGACTGTCTACTCCTTAAGGTGAAGGGCTGTCTCTCAGACTTTCTTTACAAGTCCTACTGAGTTTACACCAGTGCTAGGCACAGAGACAGCATCATTCACTAAACAGTCGAGTGACCACAAACTCCATTTCAATAAGCATCTTTCCTCGAATACCTTTAGTCAACTAAATATCTTCATAGTTCTTTTAAAGTACTATTTATTTTTGAACACTAGATAATATTACAAAATGATGGACTAGTATCATTTGAATGTATGAAATTAATGTATTTAGCTTATATCAGCCTCAACTTTGTTTCTCAACTTTGGCACTGTTGAAATTCTGGTATGATTTGGGGTATTTGCAATAACTATCGTGAGGTGCTGATTTGTGCATTATAAAATGTTTAGCAGCACCCCTGACTCACTCATGTCAATAGCACCCCTTCCAATTGTGTCTCCAGATATTGCTAAATATCCCTCATTTGAGAAACACTGACCTAGAGGAGAAAACACAAGATTATTATCCATAAAGCATTTATCAGTTAGTAATCACTTACTAGTTCTGGAAAGACTCATTATGCCAAGACATTCCATGTATTTCCATCCATTTCTTCAAATGCATCAAATTTACTCATAACCATTCATTCATTCTCCACATATTTATTGAACATCTACTGTTTTCTAGGTACTGTGGAAGAATCTATGATGAATAAAATATAATTCAAATACTCAGTATGCACCATCTAGCAGGACAGATAAAATAGGAGTCAAACATAAGGTACTAGAAAACAATTCTTGCTCTAAAATGGAACTACTTAGAAATGTGGTTTCCAGACCACTGGAAGTCCATGAACCTTTTGTTACTGATCCACAAAGAAGAATATAAACCAAATGCCTTACTAAACACACTACTAGATCAGATATTTTTTTATTTTTTATTTTTGTAACAAGATTTTACCAATGAAGAAAGCATCACCTTTATTTAAATTCTAATGCAGTTTCCTTATTTCACTGTAGACCGGAAACAAAGTGTTTGGTGACCAACTTGTTCAGTAGCACTGCTCAGAAAAACTTTATAGGGGAAAAAATAATTACTGTGCTTTACATAGGTTGAAGAAATATTTGAAGAAATACTCATAGTTCAGGTGGCAGTTGCTCTGAGGTTTGGAAGATGGATAAGTGTGTTTGTTAGAATAAGCTACTCTAATAATCCCATGATCTTGGTGGCTTAACACAGTGAGGTGTTATTTCTTAAGTTGCCATTCATCATAGGTTAACAGAGAGAGTCTCTTAGTGTATTCATCAGGGAATCAAGTTCCTTCCATCTGGGTCACCAACTTGTATGGTCTTTGGAGTCCTCTACTGAACTTTATTGGAAGATAAGAAAAGAGAGCATAGAGAGGTATGTCCTTCCCAAACTACCTTATGTATGACTTCTGATCATGTACCTACTGTATATCTTCATTCTGTTCACATTTCATTGTTGACACTGAGTCATGCACTGCTTCTCCCACACAGAGGTCTTGGAGATGCAGTCTAGCAGTATATTAAGAAAGTAGAGGAGAGCATAGATATTGTTGAACACCAGGTATGTCTATTACAGAAATTGCTGGGTAGGCATTTTAGGGGAACAGAATAATGAATGTGAAAGAATTGGTGAAAATATTCAAGGGACAAGTGGGCCAGAATCATTAGTTAATTGAAAAGTAGAGTGTATGTGAGGGCAAGTTATAGGATTTATGGCTGAAGTGTATTGCATACATTTCAATGATATTCTCAGTGGTGGTAGACAATTATTGGACATTATTGATCTTTTAAAGTCTTCTGAAAACTTGAATTATTAAATGAAAGTTTTATGATTATAAAATACAGACAGTATGGAAACTGCAAAGACCAAATTTCATATCCCATGTATTTTTATTATCTAGAGAAAAAAAAACATTATCAGTGTTTTAGTGAGTAAGAATAAGGTCTGTTATCTCAATCTGTTTGGGTTTATGTTATTTATTTACCATTTACCAGCTGGGTAATCCTGGGCAGTTACTTTGACTCTATGCATCTGTTTATTCATCTGGCAATTATTGTGAAGATAAAATGAGAAAATGCATATAATGGAATTAGTGCTTTTACATGATTAGAGCTCAACAAGTGTTAGATATTACTATAGTATGGGCATTTTTCTGTTATTATACATGTTTTTCAACTATGTAAGATTCCCAAAGATGTGCTTACTATATTCAGCCAAGATCCTCTCATTGGGAGATTTAGTTTGTTTCATTTCATGTGTGTGAATGCGTACATATACGTGAGTTTAAATATTGCTTGAATAAATATATTGGTGCATACAGTTTTATATCCTTATTTATTTCTATAACATAAAAGTATGAGATTACTGGGTCAATAGCACATCTTTAAGCCCCTTAATAAATACTGCTTAAATTGTACTCCAGAATTGTGCAATTAATACTATCACTAGTGTGGTATGAGAATTTCAGTTTTCCCAACTCTCACCTACCTCAGTATTAATATTTAAATACTTGTAAGGTGAGGGTAGTATTTCATAGCATTTTTGGATTCTGGTAAAATATGTGATGGGATTAACTGTGTGAATGTGTTAGTTAGACCTTTCCATGGTATGTACATCCAGAAGAAGGCTCCCTAGCCTAAGTGGTATTTTTAAAATCTAAAGTAGTATAAAAGTACTTAGCTGGACATTGGGGATGTATTTTGGGACCTTCAATCATATGAGACAGAAACCATCTGAAATTCATTTCTTCAATCCAGTTCCTTATTTCATGTGCCAGATTCTATCTAGAACACAGCTTTAGAGAATTCCATGCTCAGTGATGAAATAGAGCCTTACTAGAGGACTAAATATGTCTCTCATACTACAAATCACACCAGCTATTATAGTTTCCAGAGGAGGAAATGATCTAAGGTGACCCAATGTTTAAGACTTCTCTAAATACTGCTCCCCCACCCATCTATGGCCATTACACTACTTTTCAGGACTATTTGAAAACAAAGACGCCATCACCTTCAACTGCAGACTACCTGTTCATATCCTTTTCTGAAATTAGATGAGACACTGATAGTAGGAATGTTGGTTTCTGAGTGTTACAACTACCTCTTGTCAAAACACCAACTGGTTTCATTTATTTCCTGAGTATGATCCAGTGCAATTCAGGCAATTGCAAATTCCTCATGGCAATTGCTATTAGGACTGCCCTAACTAAAAACCAGGTGTTACCCATAAATCCCTGTAAATTATTCAAACATTAGCCTCCCTTCATCAGAGAAATGAAGGACCCAGTCACAGTGGGATTTACCCATGTTATCTTCAAGTAATAAAACAGGACCACACACTTTCCTAAAACCAACATAGTAAGAGGATGTCTCTGCGAAACCTAAATAATCATTTAGAAAGAGAATCATTCAATCTGTTTGTGAAATTGTTTGGAGTACGTTTTACTGAATTGACTAAAAAAAAAAAAAAAAAAAAAAAAAGATCCCGCAGTTTCTGAAACATTGGCTGTTTGACATCAATGTTACAACATATGCCAAAGATAATATATAAACAGTAATATGTCCAGTGCCATAATGTTAGCTATTATTTTTTTAAGTTTATTTATTTTGAGAGAGAGAGAGAGAGAGAGAGAGAGAACCACTGGGGGAGGGGGAGAGAGTAAATGGGTCAGAGGATCCAAAGCAGGCTCTGCCATAACAGCTGCAAGCCCTAGGCAGGGCTGGAACTCCCAAACTGTGAGATCATAATTTGAGCTGAAGTCGGATGCTCAACTGACTGAGCCACCCAGGCGCCCCAGCTATTATTTTTATTTCTCATTAATTGTACCATGTTTTACTTTAGACTTAAAGCATGGTTTGGAAGAAGAGGAAAAAGAAAAGGATAAAAGAAGAGGAAATGACATGTAGAATGGGAGACTAGCAAGGGTGGGGAGAAGGCAAAGGAGGAAGAGGCAAAGGCAGGAAGGAAGAAGGAGGAAGGAACGAAAGATGAAAGGGAGGGAAGAAAAGAAAATGTACCATTATCTCTTAATGCTGACCTTTGAATTAGATTTTGTACATTCACCATTCCCTTCCTCAGCTCTCTGCAGCTTATACACAAAGCCCTCTGCACGTCATAGTTTCTAAGGGAGCATTGCTCTTTGGAAAGATGTCAGAAGCATTCAGTAGTAATGAGCGGACAGAGCAGTGGAACAAGCTATCTGCCTTCATTGCAGGAGTTCTCAGGAGAAATCATTTGTCTTTTCTCAAATGGTCGTAAATAGCGCTATGCTCCAGGTGTTTAAAGATCCTGAAACAATTACCTTTTAGTCTCTCCCAACCCCAAATCATAGAGAATTATCCAATTGGAATGACTTTCAGCTCAGTGTGTCCATTTTGATCCCTCCCATTTTTAATTAATGATAAGTTGTTTTAAGAATGATAGTTGTAATGTTATGGGCAGAAAAATAAATGATGGCTCTTTTTCTTAAAAAAGTAAAAGAGGACTTAAGGGAGAAGATATTAAGTGGGACGAATTAGCACATCATATTCAGGATTTTGCAAGCTTTATTAAGGGAAAAATAAGGAAATTTCAAAATAACTGAGTGAGTTCCTCATGGTTTCTGGATATAATCACCTTGACTGTACTATGTTGATTTTCCCAGTAGATTACTTACTTATAACTAAGGCCTCCTCATGCCAAGAAAACAAAACACTAAAATGTGTCAGCAAATAGCATCTCCATATCAACTAATTCACCCTAATCAGAAACTTGGGGCTTAACCTGCTGTATCTCTCTTTCACATATCTGGTGTATCATCAAGTCCAGTCCCGTTTTCCACAAGAGTTGATCATGTATCTGTCCATTGCACCAGACACTCTTCAAGCTACCACCATCTCCAGCCTATTGCACTATTAAAACCTTCCTACTGGTATCTATAGCCTCCAATCTATATTGTAGCCAGAATTATCTTTTGGACATATTAAGTGGAAGCTTATATTTACATTGATATATAAATGTACTTAAATTTAAAGCAACTTCCATTGCTTTTTGGGATAAAGACCCAAATCTTTCGGATGACTACAAAGTCCTGCATACTCGATTCCCTGTCTCCCCTTCCAGCCCTATTTATACCACTTTACACTTTAAATGTTCCCCTCTCATAGAGGTTATTTTTACACACTGTTCATTTCTGTTATAGCACATCCCTTACCTGGTAATTAGGTATGTATTTATTTGCCTATTTATCATTTGCATTCTTTTTAAAAAAATTTTTTTAATGTTTATTTTTGAGAGAGAAAGAGAGAGAGAGAGAGAGAGAGAGCGCGAGCATGAATGGGAGAAGGGCAGAGAGAGAGGGAGACACAGGCTGAAGCAGGTTCCAGGCTCTGAGCTGTCAGCACAGAGCCCGATGTGAGGCTCAAACTCACGAACTGCAAGATCATGACCTGAGCCAAAGTCAGACACTTAACCAACTGAGCCACCCAGGAGCCCCTCATTTGCATTCTTTATATTTGGGGGCAATGGCGAATAGTGCTACTAAAAACATCTGTGTACAGGTTTTTGTGTAAACATGAGTTTTCATTTCTCTAGGGTAAATACTCAGGAGTATGATTGTGGGATCATATGATGAATACATGTTCAATTTTATAAGAAGCTGCCAAACTGTTTTCTAAAGTGGTTGTACCATTCTGTATTCCCACTAGGAATGTAGGAAAGATCCAGTTGCTCACCACCCTCAGCACTTGCTTCTGTATATTTTATTTTCACAATCTCAACAATGTGCTAGTACTATTTGATTTTTACAGAGAACTGGTCAAGCATGTTAAGAAACATGCCCAAAGTCATACAACTGATTCACAAAAAAGTTTATATTAGAATTCAGGCCCCACTGACTCTCCATTGTTAAGTGATTAGTGATATACTAGCTAACTTTGCGGGGGCAAATGAGACTAATTTATGGAACTTAATTAATTTACTGCATGGAGAATCAATGAATCAAATTCTCTTTATACTTTAATACTGAAGGGTAATTATTTATGACTTCAGTCCTCTTTGGTTTGATTAGGGGTCTGTATATTAGCCTTGACTGAACCTGAGTTCCTAAAATGAAATGCAAGCTATCGTACTTTCAAACGATGTAAAATTCAAATACATTGTCTTTACTGAGTAACATAATGGAAAAGTATTGCCTGGGAGTCAGAAAACTGAGTCAGAGTTTTGCAATTAATTGAATGATACTAGTTTCTGAGCATTAGTTTCTTCACCCATAAATTGAGGAAATAATGGCAGGTGGTCTGGAAGCTCCTTTCCCATTGGCTCTTAATGCTTTGATTTTGGTGACAAGCACTTATAACTGATGAAAGCCAAAAAAAGCGGTGCCTGGGATTCTTGCTGTCCCTCCCCTGCGCGCTTGCTCTCTCTCTCTCTCTCTCTCTCAAAATAAATAAACTTTAAAAAAGCCAAAAAATAGTTCAAAATTTTTTATTTTGAATTGACAACAAAATGATGAAAGGACTTAATTATATTAAAATAATTCCCTTCTATTGGTATTTTCTCAAGCTCTTTGTTGCCTGAACTACATGTATTAGGTATTTGATTGCTTAACAATACCTCGAGAATTTTTTTTCATGTGAACAACTCATAAACTATATCTCAGTATTTGCATAGTAGTTAATTCTTTCCACTTGAGTTTTCCATTGCCAATATTGTCCTTCCTTAAAAAATATTTCTTCCTTGGTCAGCAGGACTTCAATTTAGGGTACTTTTTGGGAGGGTGGTGATTCTGTTAATATGATTTTATCTTCAATTATTAGTCATCTTGCACTCCCCTTTCATTTACTTATCTTTTCATTTAAAATCTATTGCACTGTTATAGAGTCAATATTAAATAACAAATATTAGGGTCAGGTCGATTCCTTCTCAAGGTTTCAAATGTTTGCTCAAGGCTTCCTTGATTTAAGATACTTTATTCATTCACTATTTATTTCATATCTGAATAGAATGGGATTTTTTCATAGAAACGTTTCCCCTTATGGAAAGTCACTAGGGAGTTACATATCCTGTGAAAAGTATGGAGACGGAAAAAGTATCATAAACTAGTAGTTTAGTTGATATTTATGTTTAGGTATTCATGTGT